>NW_007233412.1:285897-483981 GCF_000164805.1 Carlito syrichta | reverse complement strand
CACACACACACACACACACAATATTGGAGAAATTCTGTTTGACAGTAAAATATACATTTTGAAATTCATTTTATTGTTGTCTGAGGCTCCTCACAAAACTGCAACATACACACAGACTTTGTCATTTATTGCCCTCCAACCAAAGTTAAAATTCTAAAGTCAGTGGCTTTGTTCAACACTGGTGCGTGCTGTCCTCCCGGTCTGGAACACTGGATCGCTTCCTTTTCCACCTGGAAAACCACTCCTGCTCATTATCCTTCAAAATCCTTTGCTAATATAATTCCCCCATAAAGCTTCTCCTGTGTCCCTCAGGCAGTAGTTAATCAGCTACTTCCTCTGAGCTCTCCTGGTATAGTCGCTCATTCTTCTGTTTCTTAGCCCAATACACTGTGCTGCAATTACATCATTCGCTCACCCGCTCCCCAGTATGTCTTCTCAGGAGACTGCAAGTCCCTCAGAGTCTTGGGTGCCTAGCACGTGCCAGCCTTGGGGAAGTCTAGTCATGCGGTTTGGTTGACTTTGCAATAAAATGCACAATATAGGTCATAGTTGGTTCCTCTGAAAGATACATTTATCGAGCTTTTGATGTTAAAAAAACAAAATTCAAATCATAATGATGGTTAAAATATGCTTAGAAGAGAGATCTGAAACATGAAAAACTCTCAACGTTCTGAGATAAGCATTTAGCCATGTGTGCACTTTTAATGCAATCTTCGTCATCTTATGTCTGAAAACACATGCCTCACACTTCTAAGTATTTGCGTCTATAATTATGTTATTCCAGTTCTAGTTTAAGGAAAAAGTAATTTTCTCAACTAAATCAATGGTGGTGGGAGAAAAACATTCTAAGTTATAATTCATGGAAAATTTCCTCCTTTTTTGTTAAAAGAGTATATATAAGATTTAGGCCTCTCTGTGCTAAATTTCTAGAAAACTCCAAAATTTCAGTCATTGAATTTTAAAGGCCCAAAGTAGTTTTAAAGACTGGAGAGTAGTGTCAATATATAATCTCATCTTCATCTCAGCACAGAGAAATAAAAACGAAAAAAGTAGTAATAGCGGAAGGGTTCATCTTATACATGTTTATTACATGAATTCATCCAAATAAAATCCTGTTTTTCATTTTCTCAACTAATTTCTACATTTCTTTTTTTAAAAAAAAATCAAATTCTCCTTTTAATATTCTTTAATATTTTCACAGAATAAGAATAGTCTTTATATATGTGATATGGCTCTGAAATCTAGGTGGTAATCCTTGGTTTCTAAATGTAATGCTTCAATGTGAAAGAAGTTAATATTGATAAACAGCTATGGTTAAAACTCATTGTTCACTTGAAGTTGATTAATCTCTAAGAAATTACAGAGATAGGAAATAATACAAATAGAGCAAATAGAGGGTTTTTTCCATAACTACTAGCTTTTGAAAAATGCAGTATATTAGCAAATCAATTATAAAATAATTCTTAGAAAGGGAATATATATATATTCATTACATTTGGGAAAAAAATAATTATCCTTTGGATCTGCTGGGCTGTTCTACAATACTCTTCTTTCTTTAGGTCCTTTAGAGGGCGTAAGTATTCTCAACACATCTCCAGTTGGAGAGTGTCATGATCCCTATCCTAGGACATCATACATTGTCATACAAGATGATGAGAATGACAGTTTGTTATTTATCTGTATATTTGTGTGTGTGTATGTATTTGTGTGTATTTTTCAGTCTTATGTTTTTCCTTTATACAGATGATAAGATGCTGCTGGAAGATCTGGCTGTCTTTTACTCTTAACAGGAGACAACTGAAGTTCAACTACATCCATTCTTTTTCCTTTTCTTCATCAATAAACCTGAAACATGAAATACTCTCAACATTCCTAGAGAGACAGGCATCTAGCTATGCGTGATCTTTTTAATGCAATAGTCTTCATTTTATGTCTGAAAATATATCCCTCACACTTGTAAATATTTGTCTGTGCCTAAATTTAGGAAAATAGATTTCAGAGACAATATCATCCGTGAGAAGACAGAATCTTTCTTCCCAGTGAGTCAGAAAAAGTTTGAGCAATTCTTGAATTCAGTAAGTTTCTAAATATATTAAAATTTCCAGAAAATACAGCTTAGTTTTGGGAGTAGAAATATATCTAAATCCTGACTTTATCAAAGTTATCCTTGGGTAAGCTTTCCCAATTATAATATATATAGAAAATTTACTGTATTGGAATTTTAATAGCCCAAGTCCCTAATCATTGCACGATTGCTTTAGATAACATTCCCTGCTTGTTGTCTTAATTCAGTGGTTTCTACAAAATAAAGATAATATGGACTTCAAACTCAAAGTTGATCATCAAAACTTAAATGACTAAATATAAAGTCTTGGATAAAATTAGATAACATCTTACACAACTTTTTTTTTTTTTTTTAAGCACAGACAAGTTCATTTCAGTTTAGTTGGTTCCAAAGATGAGGAGGAGACGCAGACGTTATTGAATGTAACTGATGGAAATATGATGGTGGAAAAAGGATGGTCTTGTAAATCAAGCCCAGATAAATGCAGAACAAACTTCAGATCAGTACTAGGCTAATCACACTTGAGTTTTTTGTTTGTTTCTTTGTCTTAAAGTGCTGCTGTTGAGGTAATTAGTCTGTTCTGAGGGAGGGTCATTTAGGTCTAGAACTGCCATATTCCAGCACAGGGTGGATGGAACTAATTCTGGATGCCAGTGGGATTCTCTGTGAGGCTGAACAAATGACTCGCTGCCTTTCAATTAACTGCAGGAGTTGAGAGATGTAGCTTAAATATACTTTTACTATAGGAAAGCACTGACATTTCGCCACTCTCTACTTTAACATATAATGGTATAAAAACTCTTCTGAAAGGCTACCCACTTGAGTGGTTTGGCTCATGTGCCCAAGAAGTAGGATAGAAAAGAGTCAAAAAAACCCCCTTACATTAGATTATGTTACATTATATTTAGAAACCAAACCAAATATATACGGATCTTAATTAAACTTTTATTGGCAACCTACGACTGTAGAGTGGAAGTGAACACCAGAAAACATTCTGCAGTGATAGGAATAATCTATATCTTGATTGGTGTGAGTTGATTTATGTTTATGCCTTTACAAGGCCATTGGCTTTTATACTATGATCAGAATAATTCATTGTATGTAAATATCACCTCAATTTAAAAAGAAGGAAAAAGGCTTGGCTCAGTGGCTCAGCCTGTAATCCCAGCACTTTGGGAGGCTGAGGCGAGTGGATTGCCTGAGTCTGTGGGTTAGAGATTGGCCCAGGAAACTTGGCAAGACCTCGTCTCTACAATAAATCAAAAATTAGCTGGACGTGGTGGCATGTCTGTAGTTCTGGCTACTTGGAAGGCGGAGGCGGAAGGATCACCGGAGCCCAGCAGGTCGAGGCTGCGGTGGCCGAGAGCGGCCACTGCACTCCAGTCTGGGAGACAGAGTGAGACTCCAACTCAAAAAAATAAAAATAAAAATAAATAAATAAATAAATAAAATAAAGAATGCAGTTTGTATAATTAGATTTCAATATATCAATGTATTAACCTTCATTTTAAAAAAAAATTTTCTGTATTCTTGATGCTCTGGCATCTGAGGACTCACTGGCTGGGAAGAAACTGCTTCTTCTCGAGCTAGTAAATTTTTTTTTTTTTTTATATTCAGGGGGTACAAATGCACGTTTGCTACATGGATATATGGCATCTTGGTGGGAACTGGGCTTTTGTGTTCCCATTATCCAAATAGTGAACATTTTACCCAGTTGGTAGTTTTTTAAACTCGATCCCCTTCCATTCTCTCCACTTTTAAACAATCAATTCTTAGAGAGAAAAATGACTAGTCCAGGAGTGTGCCTTTCATCAACAACTAACCAGTCCAGAATCTTCCCTCTGAGAGACATACCTCTTTCTGGCTCTTACACTCCAGCAGGCAATATTGTTTTGTTTGAATCATGTCAGGACCCAGTACCAGAAAACTAGAGACAATCTCTCTACTTCAGAATCCACTGAAATTATTTCAACTAGCTAAACCGAAGTCGGTTTACCCTGCCTTGCCTTTCCCAGGCCAGCCATAATAAAGGCTCCTGTCCACGCTTGTCCCTCAGTCCTTTTGCCTCCTGTTGGTCCTGGTTCTTCTCATAGTGGCCTTGTGTGGCATGAGATGCCCCCTTCTCTTAGGAACTGTGAGTACCACACTATTTTTTCGATGGCCGTCACCTCCTGATCTGTTGGTCTCACCATACCAGGATAATAATAAAACCTACATTTAAGGCAATGGCAGTGGTAAAATATCATCTATAATTTTCCAGCAAATCAAAGACCTCTTATTGGAAGAGAAGTAATGAGCTATCTGGGGAAATATCTGGCATGTAATCTTGCTGTAATTTTTTTCTCTTTCTTCATACTTAGAGACCTTGTCTTAGTCTGTTTGGGCTGCAATAGCCCAGATATTTATTTCTTACAGTTCTGGAGGATGGAATGTCCAAAATCAAGGTGCGGTCACATTTCATGTCTGGTGAAGGCTTATTTCCTGGCTCAGAGATTGTTCTAGCTGTGTCTTCATATGATAGGAAAACAAGGCAGCTCTCTGGAGACTCTTTACAAAATAAGGTGGTTAACCTCATTCATGAGGGCTGTAACCTCATGGATTCTGAACCTCATTATATATCACCTGGTCCATAAGGCTTGTAAATCACCTTCCAAAAGGACCCACCTACTAATCCTATCACACTGGTGATAAGGTTTCAATGTATACATTTAAAGAGGGTACATTCAGACCATAGAGGCCCCATGATGAACTGTCTTTGATGTAATTATACCTAGATTTGAAACCAGCCTGTACAAACTTTGTAAGACATCATTTCAACCTATTACGCTAGTTAAAGAATACACTTACAAGTTTACTATCTGTGGGGTTTCCACACCTCTGTTGAATAGTCCCTATAACTGCAATCAGCTTTCATTGTCAATTAGATGGTTGCATTCAATCATAAGCTAACACCCTATCTAGACCTACCTACTCCTGATTGGTACTATTGAGGTCCCATATAAGCAATTTTGTTTAGCCTTTGCTGGATCCTTTTGTTTACATAAATGAGAAAAGAAAATAAGGAGAAAATGAGGCCATGGCTACGACAAACTAGAGTTCTTCAAGGCATCATATAAAAACTCTGCTGTGATAGGATAATTTGGAGTTCATGTTACAAATAATAAATTACTAACTTTGAGATACCAAAGTATGAAATATACACAAATACATTGACACATACACACGTGCATTTGTATGGATTCAATAATAATTAAATTATATAATTAAATAATTAAATAATAAAATAATAATTTCATTCACACTTAAATACCTTCTTGGGTGAGTGAGAAATAAATTGGTTTACTCCTACAGGAATGACAGTTTCCTTGCAAGTATCACATGCCTGAGTGAGCAACCATTGCTTAACTCTTTGTAGTTACATGAATTATGGTTTTTTATAGGGCATTGTCTCTCTTCAATTTTTTAAAAATGGTGAACACCATGGAAGTATGCATTGCAGCTACATATTTTTCATCTTGTGCTTGGAAGAAGAAATGGTTGGGATATTTTGCTTAACAAATGGTTTATATATGCCTGGTCCATAAGGCTTGTATATGCCTAGCAACCTTACCCCAAGTGCAACGGAGAATAACTGCGGTGGAGAGGGATTTCTTCTTGAAAAATCATGCAGGTTGATCCCTTCCTTTAGGGAGGTAAAGACTCAAAACTCTCATACCAGGAAATCCATGAAGTCTGTTCAAACATTTGGAAATCAGATTTTGGAAATTAGCTCAGAGCTATCCAATTTACTCACATATAGAAATACTCATTGGCTTAAAAAAATGAGACAAGAGTATTTCAGAAAATAGAATAGTTTTGATTGGTCACTATGTAAAATGTAAAATATTTTGATTACCGTGAAATCACATTTCTGAGAAGCCCTAATTCCACGTTACCATAATGCCAGAAACTTATTTATAACATAAGCATGCTCTTAAAGAACACACAGGCGTTATTTGTTAATTTAAAAGAAATTACCTAAAAATTTAAATAAAATGAAAAGTTAAATTCACTTGGCAATTATAACATGAATTCTAATATTCACTCTGCATTTCTTCCAAGTATACATACCAAACCCATTATCAAATTCAATTAAAATTTAACAAATTAAGTACTAAAAAGACTGTGTTTACTATTTTTTTCTAGTTTAGCTGTCTGAAGGATGCAGGTGGGGAATATGCTAATTTGGGCGTGTTTGCATATTTATACAAACAAAATGAACACCAGCAGAGACTTAGAGAGTTTCCAAAAGCAATCATGCCTGCAAAATTTCTATTTTGACTGTAAAATTTGCATTGTCTATGCTTGCACTCACAAATGCTTCCCAACCTCTTTTTGTCCCAAACAATATCCCTCCTTCTCCCAACCCATATTACTTGATTAAGAAATGCAAACATTTAATTGCAACAAATAACTTTGTTTCTCACAGAGATTTTTAAAAACCCAAACAGAAAGCAAAAGGGGAAATTGCAGAGGCAGACTACCTGCTACTTAATTTCCATGATGCCTGTGGCTTGGCCTCTTTAGTTCCAGGTATAGTATTAATTTATCTGAAGAATTTTTTGTCAAATATCTTTTTAGCTTAGCTGTAATTTTGGAGCGATTCTAGTTCTCAAGTCAAATCAGATAAGTGAAGTGCATCAATCCATATTTTCACCATTATGAATATTTCACATAATTGACCTCAGAATTTTGAGAACTGAAGCTGATTAATTTTCGCACATGCCATAAAAATTTTAGCACATTACAAAAAAATAGCCTTAAGTGGTTCCATTTTGGGATGGCATAAGTAAAGCTAAAAGAAAAAATCATGCAGATACAAATATAGTCATATTTATTTTAAGGTTTTGGCTTTCATTTCAACGTGTGCATTTAAGTTCCTGCATTGCTAATTCTTCACTCCAATAGCTGAGAGGAAATTGTCATTAGCCTACACAAATCAAGCCTTCTCAAACACTGCTGCGAGGACTTCAGCTTTTTACAGGGAGACACGACGTTTCACCTACTGTGTGGAAAGATACTAAACATTTATTCTCAAGCCTGTGAAGTAAACTTAAGTCTTTTTCTGTTGAGTTTTACTTATAAAAAAACTAAATTCTGTATAAAAACTCTTAAATTTGAATTTATATTAAGAACTAAGTTAAAAATGCAATGATGGGTTTATCACTATTACTTAATGGGGGAATAAAATATTCTAAAATTGAATGATCAAGATGATAGCACGAGTCAATAAAGCAACTCAAGATGATTGAATTGTACATTTGTATGGGATGAATTTCATAAGATATAAATGCAGAGGGTGCCAAAAAGTGTTTACACATTTTAAGAAAGGCAAAAACTGTATTAAACTTGTAATACTTAATATTTACTGATAACAAAAGATGAAGACAAGTTATGCTTTCAATTATACATTGCTATTAATTCAACTTCAAAAAACAATGCATAGATAATTTATATCTTTTAAAATGTGCATACTTTTTTGGCACCCCCAGGATATCTAAATAAATTTATTTACAAAGAAGAATAACATGAAGAAAAATGCAGTATACATGGTTTACCAGAACTGAGAGGTAATTACATTAATTATGTGACTTTAAATGATTCTGAACATTTTTCTATCGTGTTCTAATTTTTTTTTCTAAATTTCAGAAGCATTTCTTGAAAAAAATCTGCATGAAACAATTATATAGGCATTAGAAAGTGTTACTGCCTGGTCTGTCAGATTTCTTCTGGAATTGAAAAACAAAAAGCTGAGAATCATTATTATTCACATTGCACAGTCTGTGGTTCAGCTTTAGAAGCATGCTTTTCAAGTTAAATTTCCTTCAAATGTACCTAGCTGGAAAAAAGTAAGGAAGAAATGCTAGAGGCAATGCACAGTTGAAGTTTGAGAAGTCTGGCAGTCTGTTTTTCAAATATGACTGGGTTTCCTTACCCTTTACATTCTAGAGGGGCTCACGGTTGATTTTCATGTATGCATTTATGAATCTGTGTGTATACCTTGCTTTCCTGAATGGCCAAATTTGGTGCTTTTACTCTTTGGTAACCTTAGGAATAACTGACTGTCAAATTGATTTTTGACTCTCGTGGGTTGGCTTAATCTCTGAAAGGTGATCCTGAGTTCAGTAAAATCACTGGGTTCTAAATAACATATAAAGTTTGCAAATGCATACATGTAAAGTGGATCTTCCACTAACATTTGTGTTTAATATAAAGCATCCAAAGGATAGGCAATTACACATAGTATAGTGTTTGTGTTTTCTTCAGACATTAAAAGATAATATATACAGACAGGTTGGGAAGTGCTTTAGATAATTCACTACTAGATCCTAGTAAAATGATGGCACATGAAATCAGATAAGAAAAAAAAAAATCAACCCAAGCACACAAAAAGTTTTGAATAAAAAAAGATCATGTTTTTGTGACAAAATCCCTGACAGTTAAGCTTACAACGAGGGAACCAACTCCAAGAACTAAAGGCACAGAAGGAAAATTGTGAGAAAAATTTTCCAACACATTCCATAAAAAGTCAGCAGGGTTTTACAGGAAACAATCAAGTGATTGTAGAAAGAAAACATGCAACCAAAGAATGTATTCAGTTAACATCTATAATTTCACAAAATAACATATGTTCAAAGTCACTTTTTGAAGACAAATTAAAAGGCCCTTATGGGCTACAAATAGCTGAGACCAATGTTCACTTGAAGAAACGACAAATAGCATTGAGGGCGAAGGATCCTGAGAGCGGTTCCTGCAAATATGGCATCAGAACACTTAGCATCAACCTTTCTTTTGACTTTGAAATCTTAAGGCAACAGATTTTAAATCTAAATACAAGTAGATAACATGCAGTATAGAGAAGATTCTGTGTTTATTTATTGAGTTTTTTTCTTTTTTAATTTTTTACCCACATTTTGGTCCACAACCCTTATTCAATGACCTATCTGGGCAAACAAAGTTTAGTTATATGAACAGGTCCCAATTTTGCCAGAAATAATTTGGAACCAGCTATCTTTTATAAAATGGTGAGTTTGTGATACTATCTCATGGCTAGAATTCCAAGGTAAAAGACATAGAATCTGTGTTTGTGTGTATGCATACATGTGTTTTGTTAGGGTGGCAAAAAGATACCAAATTGACTTAAAGATGGAGTACTCATAAGTTAAGTAAATAAGCCCATCGGAATGCCTGAGATTCTATGTTTATATAGTTGAATATAAAAATAAAATTACGAAAACATTGATGGGTACACATTTTAAAGTTCTAATTTTTAAGAGATGAGAACACAAATTATTTAAACCATATGAATCTTCAGAAAATTTACACCAGTTAGGAAATCATATACTTACAGTTGATATTCAAAGGAAAAAAACTGATGAAATATCAAATTTTATTGTACTAATGTTAAAAATACAACTTGGAGCACACATTTATATGCATATACAATATTTATAGTATGTATATGTATACATATACACACATTTAGATGTGTATGCTTATATACACATCCTACATAAAGCTCAATTACTGATCATTTCAAACATGAGATTCATGTATTATTTTACTTAATTCTCATAGCAATCCCAAGCTCTTCTTTTCTACTATCTTACTGAAATAAGACTGAAAGAAAATTAAGGAGGTTCTCTGGAAGGACACTTTAGACAGCAGAATTTTCATTTCTTTCAAGAAAGTAATAATCCTAATTCTTATACCTCTCCTTATTATGGTCCTAGGATTCTTTCTGAATAATTAATGTAATGAATATCCCTTTGCATGTTCCTGTTTGCTTCCCTTTGCTTATCAATTTAGTAAAAGTTATTTACATAAATATCATAAGGTGATTTCATTCCAGAAGAGTCTATGTGTCTGTTACATGCCAGGTACCATGTAAGGTGTAATGGTTTAAGTAATATAAAAGGCAGATGTGAAGCCTGTCTTTTGGAGATTTAAGACATTCTCATCATTAGAGTTGGTTTTCTTTACAAATTACCACCTGATACTTATGTTTCCCCAAATGCATATGGAACCTATCATCATCTCAGTTAACTGCTTAAGGGTTTGAAGTATTCCAGCCCTTTCAGATACCTAATAGGCCTATTTTGTTTGTGTCCCTACAATATTCTTTTGGAATACACTGCAAGGGCATCTTTCTAATTTCAAGGTGTCAGGGGCTCAATCTATTTGACCAAGCTTTTATTTTGTCATCAGAGTCACTTCTGTCCATGCACTTCAGGTTGGAAGTCCTGAGAAGAAGTACTCCTTCAAGTACCTCCTATCCTTAGGACAGTCCTCAGTCAATGACTAATGGAGAGTTCATGCATAAATTCCCTAGTTTCTTCTTCTCTTGTATGAGATAACTCAGCTACACAGTCTTCCCCTGCTCAGCAACAAGATCAAACCCCAGTTTCCCACAACATAATTTGGTCGGTACTCAGGTACTCACCCTTCAATGGTTGCCTACCATTCTTTGTTTCATTTCCATATTCTTCTGCCTGAGTTTCCAGGGATTATCTCCCAAATAGACAACCTGTACTTAAATTCTCATCTCAGCGTCTACTTCTGGGAGAATATACAAGAAAACACCTTGCATCTCTGAAAATCCTCTGCCACATTGATGACAGCTGAGACTGCCTGAAGCTCCATTTAGATTTTTAAAACACTTAGTGTAGGTCTACTCTAGTTAAGGGTCAACTCTCCATCATTGGGAAGTTTTGGCTTCCAGTGGGGCAAACTCAGGGAAACATGGACACACAGCATACAAACATGGATACACAACATACAAGTAACATAAAAGCACATGTATGCATAGAACTAATTTGCACACACATGTCCCTACCCCAGAATCATCAATGCCTCAAACTGACTCTTGAGTTGTGACTTGGGGCTGGAAGTTGTAGAATAGATAATATTGGAAGTTATTTGATTAACAGGACTATCGTTGCTAAAGTGGGATGGGAGACCACTTGTGGTGTCACACAAAAGTTTAGTGTCATCTCTTTTACTCAGTAAGACCTCTGTTTTTCTGTCTACTCTAAGTTAGGTGACTCTTCTACACAGAAAGTTTAGATTTTGCATCCTTTGTAGGTTGGCAATCAAAACCAACATTCTTCTGTGCTTACAATGCTGCATTCCCAGGTTAGAGAAGAAGGGTGTCTCAGTGTTTGGCCATTCTTGGGGATTCCCAAGCAAAGACCAAGATGTATCATGACAAGTGGCCCTCAAACAAGAAGCAGACATCCCATTGCAGGTCAGACGGATGGAATTTTTTCAAAAAAGTAGAATACAGAGAACAGATGCCCTCTAGTCTGTTGAACATCACTTTCCTGCTCTTCGATGACACTGATGTAACATCTCAAAGCTGTCTGTTCACTTTCAGTTATTAATGCCCAGGGCATACCAGTATGAAACAGCCATTTCTGGGGTGGGAGAGAAAAAGTCAGCTAATTTGTTTCTCCTTTCCCCCTTCTGATGATGGGGCACTATGGAGAAACTGTGGAAAACAGAAACGTTGATAATTAGCTGTGCACACAATTGCGCTGTATTTGGTGAGTCCCACTGCTTTCTTCACTGACTTTTAAAATTGTGTGCTGGCTCTCTGGAGGTGCTCATGACTTTTTCAGAGGATTCTGCAGAGATCTACACTGCAGGGACCCATTTGCAGCTTCTTATAAAAGCCCCAAGGTGTATCTGGCTCCAACTGTTTACCGTTCCTTTTGAATATGGTATACTTAGAGCATTTTTGTTCTATTTTTTTATCCTGGCTACCAATTCCCAAGCAACAGGAAAATATCTTACATTTGACTGTATTTCTAAGTAAGTGTGTAAGGAGGGTGTAAAGTTGCACATATTTTAGCTTTTAGTTCAGAAACCCACTTTTAACAAATCTTTTTGTTGTCTTAATAAATAAACCATGATATTTATTATATATACTATTATATAGAATATACCTATATTATAATAAATGGGCCAAATGAACTCTATTTGACTATTGGAGTTCAATTCTGGTATTGAGGATTAATAAAAACCATGTAATGTTGGCTCCTTCATTCTGTACCTCTCAAAGTCTTACAAAATGCAATCTAGTCCTCTGTTAATATAATGTATTGCAGAAACCCACAAAGAGAAGAATGAACTAGGATTGAGAGCGAGGTAAAAATACATCTCCGAATAAATCTTTCCTGTCAATTCACACAGTGAGTGAAAATTAGAGTCTAGTAGGAATCAGAGAAAGAGGCAGAGAAGCAAGTTCCCGCTGGGAGCGACTCATTCCCAGCAGGTGATGATGCCTTGGTTTCCCACTGTCTAGGAGACTTCACCAAAAGAGACACCCGTCACATAGCAATCGAGACTAGGGAACTTACATGAACATCTTTTCTGCTTCTTACTTCCTCAGTCCCTATTTGCTGCTATAAGAATGTCCTGAAATAACATTGTCATTTCACAATTATTACACCGAAAGATGTATAAGGCAGATAGGAGAAAATAATGCAGAAATATGTACAAGTTTATCTATGAATAGTCTACATAAATGAGGGAAAAACTCTACTTTTAGTAAGTTGTTGTCTTACCGAAGGACTTAGTTTAAAAAATAGCTGGCAGAAGTTATAAACCAGTGGTAAAATTTCTTTAAAAGTAGTGATACTTTAGATGGCAAATAAACACAAGAAATAAACCCAACATATCTCATAGATGAATACTGACATAATATTTACCTTTGTATGACTTTATCTTGAAAATATTCAAAATTTATTTTAAAATACTGATTTCAGGAATACATAGGAAATTCTGCAGTGTGAACCTATTTTGTGCCAGAGACTTCTAATTCAAGTTAGAAAGTAAAAAGAATAAGAACTAAAACCACTTTTATGGATTGAAAGGACTAGAAACACAAACTGATAAAATATTTGAAAGCACAACATATTTTCTTAATCAAGATGTATTTATCTGATCAAGTTACATTTTTCATGCAGCAGTTCTATGCAGACACATCTCTGGGTTTTTTTGTGTGGTTTAAACTGATTTTCTGAATACTTTCCTTTGAAATGTACTACCAGTGCAAAGTGAGATAACATACCTTCTTTTGAGAGGCCAACACTGTTATTCTATTTGCTTTATTTATGATTTAAGGTAACCGTCTCATTGATCAAGAATAATGCTAACCACAGTCTTCGGGAGACAGAAACTAAGCCGTTCAAATGAATGACTATGAAGTGAACAGCTCGTGCCAAAGGATGATTCATTTGATTTAAAACACATTTGTAGAATAAATTTTGGAACTGTGCTCACTTGTTA
Organism: Carlito syrichta; assembly: GCF_000164805.1. Lineage (NCBI taxonomy): Eukaryota > Metazoa > Chordata > Mammalia > Primates > Tarsiidae > Carlito > Carlito syrichta. The sequence continues at coordinate 470,585 of NW_007233412.1, read as the reverse complement.
ATTTTCTCTTTTGTGATTTCCCTTCTCTTTTGTAGGTTGGCAATCAAAACCCCAATATCCAGACAGTGCCAAGTTTGATGAGGTGGTGAAGAGCATCCCAAGAAATGGCACATATACCGATTGCAAATTGCAAAGCTTTTTGCAATTAGAAGAAGTAAAAAGTTTGTGCTAGATATGCATAAAAGCTGCTATATTTTAAAAAATATCTTGGTATATAGAGGCCTGAGCATAAATCTGAGGGTGAAGGAGGTTTTCAGAAGAAACCAATAGGCTCCATCACTCTATAAAGCCACTAAGCCCCAAATTTGTGTCCGAAATATCTTCAATACTAGGCTATGAGTAGTGAAGCTGTAAGTTGTTTTGGGATCTCTTCCCTTGACACACTCTGGCTTCTTGTCTGCAGATTCTACTGTGGCTGATGGGTTCCAAAACCTTCAGATGAATCAATCTACAGATTACAAGATGGGCAAATGTCAACGCCAATTTTATTTGGATCTTTCAGACCAGTTTGATGACCCATTATGGAGAAACTTGTGATGACATATTTCCTTCCTTCCTCTCTCTCTGATCTAACAGTTTTGAATTTTTAAAATGAAAGAAGGCTTTTAGATAACTCCTGAGGCTAGAAGTGAATCATAGAGAACTGCCCTATAAAAACAATTGGCTTAATAGTAAAACCCACCCCAGACATATTCTAGTAACTCTTCAAATGTTGTCATTCAGAAACTGTCTCCTTTCAACATAAGTAAGCATGATGAACTAGGATACAAAAGACTTTTATACAGGAAATTATCCAGTCTCAAAACTTTGCGATCTTCCAATCCCAGTCACATAAACATATACTCATATATCTCACTGCACCTTGTACAATAAGCTAAGTAGAGAAAGATAAACCAGAACAAAATCTTCCCATTAACAGACTTCCTCTAAACATTCTGAATGTGCCAGACCATATCTTGAGGATTATTGAACTGGAAAAGACACTGGCTAGCAGTCAGTACTGAGAGAAACTACACGTCTCCTTGGTAATGAATACTAAGATACTAACCAAGGCTTCATCTGATCTTATGAACTCTTCCTCAGTTTACTTAGAACTAGCCCCAGAATGAAAAGTTTCCTGTACAATAAGTGCAAGAAAGACAGAGATAGTTGAGGGCACAGTCATTAAATGAGTAAAGAAGGTAATCTTCTAGAGAAACTTAAAGATGAGAGAACAGATAAATGATTTTATTTAAATGTGCTTAAGAAGAATATTATGGCAACTGTGGTCACTTGCACAATCCTGTGTCTCAAACTCATTAACCAAAAACAAGCTGAAAACAAATCATTGAATAAAAGCCAAAAACATGAACTAATATGAAGATTTTTTGCAAAAAAGGCCAGAACAACTGGACAAAGCTGATTTTCCAGAGAACTTGACTCTACAAGTGACACCACTGTTTCTCCTGGTTCTCTAGCTTGCCGAAAGTAGACTGTGGGACTTCTTGGCCTCCATGATTATGTGAGCAAATTCCCATAGTAAATCTCCTCCTAAATATCTCTCTCTCTATTTTTGGATCTGTTTCTCTGGCTATCCCTGATACACTGCCTTATAGCTTTGTTTGTCTTTTTTTTTCCTTTATTGAAGATTGCATTAAATAATATATATATATATGTATATATATATATATATATATACATATATATAAAACAGAAACTGTCTCCTTTCAACATAAGTAAGCATGATGAACTAGGACACAAAAGACTTTTATACAGGAAATTATCCAATCTCAAAACTTTGCGATCTTCCAATCCCAGTCACATAAACATATACTCATATATCTCACTGCACCTTGTACAATTAGGACAATGCTTGTCACATGGTATGCATTCTAAAACTTACAGTCCAAATTCTGTCTCCAAATTTCACTCTAAACTGTCTCTTTAAAATACCATGTCTCTCCAAGTACCACAGCACCAGTTTTATTATTCGGACTTAATTACGTGAAACCTCTTGCACTGAGATCCCCTGCTCAGCCCTTCTTCTTACCTCTCTTCTACTTAAAATGCATGAAATGTGCCTGTTTGGATAAGGCCCAACTAGGCACTATGAAGGAGACAGATATGGGCCATGGCTGGACCATGCCCTCAAGGAACTCCGGTACGGTAGAGAAGATTAAATGCATATGAAATACCATTATAATACAAATTGGGATAGAGGCAGACCATGAGAGAGATACAGATAACCCATTATGTAGTGCTGAGGGAGTTCAGATGAAAGCACAATTACTTCCAGCTGAAAAGAATTAGAGAAAAATTAATGGGGGTACAGGCATTAAACTGGGTCTTTTAACATATTTAAAATGGAAGACATATAATATATATACACACACACAGACACACACACACACACACATACACACACACATATATATGTTGCATTTTAGGTAAAGGCTATCAACTTTGAAAAATTTTCTAAAGAATAGGCAAGAGTTAAATTCATCTTTGTAACAAGGAGTAAAGGAAATTAGGTTGAAGATTTGCGTGAAGTCAGACGTGAAGGGCTTAATTCCAAGGCTAAGAAATTTGACTATTTTTTTTCTATGTATCATGGAGAGCCAATTTTAGAGCACCTTAGTGACGTGCTAGAAACTGTATGTCGAAAAGGTGAAACTGGCAACGATTGTATTGGAGTTCTGCAGACATGGGTAAGGCTGGGTCCCTGCCTCTAAGGAGTCACATCACCTGGTGAGAAGAGTGACAGCGCTGGACACTGATTTCTGTGGGAGTCCAGGGGAATGGGAAATGTCCTTTAGGATGTGACTCATGAACTTAATTTTTGAGAGATGGGAAATGAACCAGGTGAAGAAGGAAAACAGGATTTCCTGTCAGTGGATATAGATTAAATAGAGCTAAGAAGGCTTGAAACTGTAGCGAGTGTCTGCAGGATTATGAGGAACTGTATTCAGTGGAAGGATATTAAACGGCAGGGAGGCCTGAAGCAGGCCACGGAGAGCTTCCAAGTCACAGTGAAGCCCTTGGATTCCAGGTACTTTGTAAAACCTGGCGGTGGGAGAGCAACTCAGGATGAGAGGTGCATGGAATAAGCCAGATGGCAGATGATGAGAACCTGGAATTAGTTATAGCAAGTGAAGATGGAAAGGCATTCTAGAGTTAGGGAGAATGTGCTGGTGGAATCAACAGGACGTGCTCACTGGCGACACATTCATTTAATAGACACTGTGTGATACCTACTACATTTTAATCACTGAGGAAATACATCAACAATACACCAACGAATAAAGGGGAAAAAATTCCCTGCCCTCATAAGCTTACATTTCTTAAGGACCAAGTGGCAAGACAAAAAGAGTAAGATGTCATAAATGCCTTTTATTTATGACTGTTTTCCAGGTAAGTCTGAGCTTTGATTCCAAAGCAGAATTCCTCTGGTTTCAGCAGCTATCTATAACTGTTCCCAAGATCTATTCTTTGATGCTACTGTTTATTAAATTTCATACTCCATATTCACGCCTTTTCTCTTCAACGCTCATGACTTCCACATATGCACTCATATTTAAGATCAAGAATCAGACTTCAGTTGTCAATTGCTTACTTTATACAACCATCTCTTGTATTTTGTCTTCTTTCCATCAATTCTAAAATGCTCAATATTATCGTATTATATGCTTTTATTCTCAATCTTGATCAATGTCTTTATCATCCTTTAGTTCACATTTGTTCATATAATTTTCATGTTTGAATATTTTACAACAACTCTCACTTGCTTTTTTTTTTTTATTGAGTTGAAGTCTCACTCTGTCGCCCAGACTGGAGTGCAGTGGCCACTTCCGGCCACCGCAGCCTCGACCTGCTGGGCTCCAGGGATCCTTCCGCCTCAGCCTTCCAAGACCAGAATTACAGGCATGCGCTACCACGCCTGACTGATTTTTTTATTTATTGTAGAGATGAGCTCTCGCCGCCCAGGCGGATCTCAAACCCGCGGGCTCAGGCAATCCACTCACCTCAGCCTCCCAAAGGCGTGGGATGACAGGCTGAGCCACCGAGCCCGGCTCCCCACTTGCTTTTTAATTCAGTTCTGGTCAATTCACACATTCCAGCATTAATGTCTGAAAGGTCACCTCCCTCCTTTCCCCACATTTATTTCAGACCTGAGCCTTCTCTCATTTTGGTTATCATTAGTTTGTTAGCTGGTTTATTCTCCTTGAGTTTCACTTATTTTCCTAAATTACAGGCCAGATCACTCCACTCTTCTACATAAAAATCAACAAGCCTTTCCAAACTGCCCCATCCCAAACCATCCATGGGGAGTGGACCCCAAAAACCCAGAATTATCTTTATAGGCAGGACTCTTGTAGTGTAGGCTTTCCCCACCAGGTGAGTATTCTAGGAACCCATTATCTGGACGCTTTGAGAAGCTTGCATCACAATTTGGGGAGGAAACATCCCAAGTTGTGGCAAACAGGTGACTGGTTCTTCCACCGTGACAATGCACCTGCCCACCTGCCAACATGGCAATGAGTATTCAGCAGTTTTTGACTAAAAACGGCCTGGTTTCCATGCTCCACCCTCCCCTCACCCCTCTTTTATTTGTTTCCCTCATTGAAAAAAGTCCTCAATGGGAACTATTTTGTCCATGTGGAAGAGGTGAAACAAAACATGGCAAAAGCACTACAAGACATCAGAATCGATGCATTAAAAAATTGCTTTGAGCTGTGGATAAAGCACCTAAACAGGTGCATTGCATCAAATGGAGAGTATGTTGAAGGTGACTGAAGTTTAAACATGTAAGAATAAATACACAATTTTTTGTAAATAAATTCCAGGTATTTTGGGGTCCCCTCATAGATCACACACAAGCACCACTCCCTATGAAATGAAGAAAAAACATCGATGCATGCCTGACCAGGCGGAGAAACTGCATGGCAGGCTCTGCAGAGGATGGACTGTCTGTGTCAAGGGAAAGTAGGAGGCAGAGATGCTATTCAAGGACACCAGGACATCCACTCTTCCTTGCCTTCCATTCTTCTCTGCCTGTCAGTATAGTTGATGGTGAATTGGTTCAGGAAATACAAGGAACTCAATATGCTTGAATATTCCCTTAAACTGAAGAGCACACATTCTTGGTGCAGTTTTTCCAGAATGTATGTCACAGAACTGTGCAGTAAGGGGCAATGGTGCAGCAAGATTTGCCTGTGCTTCCAAGGCTGTCAGGGTCTTTTCTGCTCAGACAGGGTAAAGTATTATCCTGTAGAAAATCAATAGCCAGGGTGAAAGGTTGAGGCCAGATATGTTCTATTCGCTCTCGTGCCTGTGGCCTTCTCATTTCCATTAGGTTCTGTAGCCTTGACTGAATATGTTTGGAAATATAAACGTGTGTGTCCACTTCAGCAGACAAACAAAATCCCCCCCAAACAGTGCAGACCTCAAATCACCTTTCCAGCCACTACCACTCTTCTCTCCTCTACTTCAGCTGAATGTGCCTGAAGACAGAGTTACCTTCCCCACCTCTCTGCCCCTTTCCCCAGTCTTCATTGTCTTGGTTCCCTTTTGTTCTTATTAAATCCTTATTTATCTTTTATTGTCCACCTCAAACATAAAATAATATGCTTCAATAAAATCTTTCTCTATTTCCAGACTAGAAATAATCATTCTTTTGTTTATTCTGATGCATTTTCTTTGCATAAACTGTATTGAGTTGAATAAATGTTGACATAATTATAAATTCATTGAGGGCAGCAAGTAGGTATTCATTATCATTATTTCCCTCCACAATTTTTAGCACAGTGTTGGTCACATAAAAGTATTCGATAACTGTATTTGGCATTAAATAGAATAAATGCAATATTTCGTTGTTAGGAAGCACAGTCACTTTGTTAAATGAATATTAAGAAAATCTTTTAAAGGTGACAAAGCATCCTCAAATTGCAGAAGAAAAGAATAACTCAGGATCAGTTAATGCATAACTTTGGGTGCAGACTATATTACACTGTCAACTTTAGCATCATTCTACAACAAATTTGTGCAGAAATCAGACACATATAGATGTTAGAATTCTTCTGAATTAAATAGATTCTGAAAATATCGATAAGGTAATGACATCTTTTAAATTTGTATAAAGCCTAGAAAAATAACTGCTGGCTTTCTGAAACCAATATCATATGAGTATTCATAAATCTGGCTTTTCGCAAAGGTTTAGCCATCTTCTATTTCTACAAGTTCAATATGCGTGACCTCGGGTCAGACAGTTCATGGCAGCACAAGCTAGAGGCGAAGGGGCTATAGATTTTCTGCCTGTCTACAGCCTTGCAATTGGGAGTTTTTCTTCCCAAGAACTTCCCAAGTGCTCGCTGCCAAGATTCAACCAAAGGGCGTTTTAAATGTGTGTGTGCAGCTAGGGATCCCATGCTATCTTCCGAGACTGTTTCTGCGGGATTGGCTTGGAGTAGGTAAATACTGGTGTGCTGAAAAGCCTCTGAGTGGTATTTTTAGGCAAGTCTGGTTTTAAAAACTAACTGAGCTGAAGGTTTTCATCTATAGCACTACGCATGGGTGATGAACAAGCCCTTGCGTGGTGTTAGTGGTAGTCACAAGACTGTTGGACATAAGGATGTCATTCAAAGGTCGGGAAGACAGAGCAGTGTAGAGGAGTCCTGACAGTGTAGTCTCATCATGGCTGACACTATTCCTGAAATTCTACGCACAAAGGGCACATAAGAAGACCATTACCTACAAAAGGATTGTGCTGACATGAAAATATTTACCAATGAAAACATTACAATGTGCCTTTTCCACAAATTATTTTATCTGTTTACATTGCTATAGATAAGTGGTCATCCAAGTGAGGTCTTGACATTGAACATTTCTGAGATCAAATTAGTGGAGAGTACACTCTGATGCACTAGGAAGTTTCTTCTGTGAAAAACCTAAGAAAATACTCCCAGGGAGGAATCAAGATCTAAAACAAGATAATTCCAAAATAATCAATTCATGAAATTCAAAGATTGGCCTTGTTTCTAGAGTATTTTATTCTGATATTTACCTTAAGCCATATTGTCTAGAAATTCATTCACACAGAAACAGCAATCACAGCCGGGCTCGGTGGCTCAGCCTGTAATCCCATGCTTTGGGAGACTGAGGTGAGTGGATTGCCTGAGCCCGCGGGTTCGAGACCTGCCTGGGCAACCTGGCGAGACCTCATTATTTCTACAATAAAATTAAAAATTCAGCTAGGCATGGTAGCGCGTGCCTGTAATTCTGACTACTCGGAAGGCTGAGGCGGAAGGATCACCGGAGCCCAGCAGGTGGAGGCTGCAGTGGCCGGGAGCGGCCGCTGCACTCCAGTCTGGGCGACAGAGTGAGACTCCAACTCAAAAAAAACCAAAAAAAAAACAGCAATCACACACACACACACACACACACACACACACACACACACACACACACACACACACACCCCGACATGAAGGACTATGATGGTTAATTTTCTGTGACAATTTAGCTAAGCCACGATACTCAGATGTTTGATCGACTACTAGTCTAGAAGTCGTGGTGAAGGTGTTTTTCAGATGAGATTAACATTTAAGTCAGTAAACACTGAGTAAAGCAGATTGCATTCCATAATGCTTTTGGATCTCATTCACCCAGCTGAATACCTTAAGAGAATAAATGAGCCTTTGGGAGGCTGAGGTGAGTGGATTACCTGAGCCCGCGGGTTCGAGACCCACCTGGGCAGTGAGACCTCATCTCTACAATAAATCAAAAAATCAGCTGGGCGTGGTAGCGCACACCTGTCGTTCTGGCTACTTGGAAGGCTGAGGCGGAAGGATCGCCGGAAGGATTGCTGGAGCCCAGCAGGTCGAGGCTGCGGTGGCTGGGAGCGGCCACTGCCCTCCAGTCTGGGCGACAGAGTGAGACTCCAACTCAAAAAAAAAAAAAAAAAAAAAGAGAATAAATGAAGGAACCCCAGGATAAAGGGAATTCTGTCTTCAGACTGCCTTCAGACTCACACTGCAGTATCACTATCAATTCTTCCCTAGGTTCTAGGTTTTCAGCTCATTGGTTTATTCTATGGATTTTGAACTTGCCAGCCCCACAATCACATGAGCCAATTACTTAAACTCAATCAATCCATCTATCAAACTGTCTCTCTCCCCCTCTCCATTTTATTAGTTCTTTTCTCTGGAGAAGATTGACAAATATAGGACTAATATAATTAAACACACACACACATAAATATATATAGATATATGTTCATGTATTAGATCATGTGTAAATTTACTAAAGAAACCCAAAACTGTGGTACTGTGTTTAAAGACAGAGTAGCTAGATATACTGCTTTATATAGGATGAATTGAGAGAACTCTTTTCTTTGGTGCCACACCCAACCACTTTACCAATCTCAACACAGATTGGACCAGCATTCATCCTCTCTAGTAAAACTCTAGGAGGAAAGCAGAGATTAAGTTATACACCAAGACTGAAATCTTTGCTTGAGTGCATAAATATAACTCTGGTCAATGAGAACATTTTCTTTAAACCATGAACGAGTATAGAACTTCACTCTTTGGGCATGTCTTTGGTTTTCACTGTGCTGTGATTCTTCTGTACAGGACCAGGAATGACAACTGAAGCCTCCCCTGCAGCTCTTTTCATGCTGTGTATATCCTGCTGTCTGTCAATCTGGTGCTTTTCAGAAACACTCAATCATATGTGTTCAGCACCTTCTCCCTTGTCCGACATCCCAACATTCCTAATCCCACACACAAACACGTACGTGCACTCCTTACACGGTGTTCAAGGACTAGGTTTTTCGACACTACCTTCTGCATGGCTCATTCCAGTGGTCTTATGAAGCTCTCTGGTTGTAACCCATGTCACTAAAAAAGCTGGAGGGTATGTGCAGGTGATTGCAGTTAGGATGAGAGGCTCTATAAAGAAATACAGAAAATTAAAGCAGCTGCCTGGCACCAACTGTATAGAAAGACAGCTGCTTGCTTTACACGGAGGTAGAGTAAAACGCATTTCTAGGCAGCAGTTGTTACTAATGCAATAACCACCCAGGCTAATCTCCCACCATCTTCACAATTATTTGAAGAACAAAAGAAAAATGACAGAGTTTCTCCCTGAATCAAGGACACACATAATGAGTTTCCTTCTTTTGATGGTTCATTCCATGAGATAGGAGACATGTTCATCTCAAAATGAAATGAGCATACACTTGATTAATCGCAGCTAGTTGCACTTGAAAAAGAAGAGGTGGATCATCACACTTAGTTTTTGAAAAAAATAATTGTGGTCATTATTTCAGGAGTGAGGTCATCTCACATTGCCTTTCTTACTGTTAGGCTTTAAAACCAGCACAAGCCGTTAGCTCCTTCATACTATAATCAGGACCTTGGAGGGGGTTGTCACCTTTCCATGATTTTAAAAACACATTTAAGACAGTGTGTCCTTTGCAAACGAAATGCATATAAAAATCCTGCTTCTCCCGCAGCACCAATATAATCATTCTAAGTTAAATTCACATTCCTCTTCTTAGGAAGAAGTAACAAAGAGGGAATTATTAAACCATGATCAAAGGCCGCTCTCATGCGATCCCCACATTGTCGGTTTTGTGAAACTCAAGTTATTATCACCTCTGCAGGCTGAGAGGATAGTAGAAGTGGGCACAGGGAGAGGGATGAAGGTCTGTGGAGGTGAGCACTCAGAAACCCACATCTTAGCCCCAGGAATCCTTAGAGCGTAAATGTCACTAGGTAAAAGCAACCTTTCACTATTCCCTAGACTAAACTGTGAAACATTTGTGAAAAGCATAAAATCCTTATTTATGGTAGGAATGTTTGAAATTCGAAAGATAAATGCCATTCGGAATGCAAGCATGTTCTAGGTATCTAATATGTAATGGGACACAGCTGTACTAACAGCCACTGAACCAGGGGCGTCTCTATATCATGTCATTAGTTGACTTGTTAGAAGCCGATCTTCCAGCCCTTTTTATAAGGGCCACTAGGGTAAAAAATAAATATATCATGTACTGAACATCTGTGGTTCTGTCACAGAGCACCACTCATATCAACTTTCTAGCTATATCTCAGGCTATACAAGACACCCTTTAAAAAAATGGATCTTAACAGAAAAGTATAGATTAGGGATTCATAGGTTTTTATTTAAAAAATAATAAAATAAAAGCCAAAAGCTACAAGATCTGGGCTGTGCCTTGGAAAACACTAACAGCATCTTTTTACGAATTGTTTTAGTGTAGTCCTGTGAGTTTAAAACCATATGTGCACTTTAGGTAAGATTCTAAAAGTGAGTACATTATATGTAAGATGCTAATGGAGGGAAGAATTGTCAAGTGCTCAAACCATGATTTAGTAAGTTGCCATAATTATGAGTTTGCATTTAAGAACACATGTATTAGTAGCAATTTCTGCTTGAGACATTAAAAAAAGAAAAGAAAAGAAAAAAACCTTATTTGTTCACATGAGAAGTTATTTTAAAAAAATTTTAAATTGGTCAATTAAAAAGTAATGTGGCCGGGCGCAGTGACTCAAGCCTGTAATCCCAATACTTTGGGAAGCCGAGGTGAGGATTGCCTGAGCCCACGGGTTTGAGAACAGTTTAGGCAACTTGTTGAGACCTCATTTCTACAGTAAATCAAAAAATTAGGCGGGCATGGTAGCACACATCTGTAATTCTGGACCCTTGGAAGGCTAAGGTGGAAAGATCTCCTGAGATCAGCTGGTTGATGCTGGGGTGGCCGTGAGCCTGTCACCGCACTCCAGCCTGGGCGATGGAGTGAGACTCCAACCCAAAAAATAAAAATATAGATAAAAATAATGCTAGTCACCTTTGAAAGAATATGTGTCAAGTGAATTAAATATTTGAAATTACATAGGAAATTTTATCTTTTATAAAATACTTCAGAAAAAACCACAAACACTATTAATTTATGTGATGAAATAATTAATGCTAATAAACATGAGCATAGTAATGAGAAGATTTTTTTGGTAGAAATGGCAAGAAGGAAAAAAGAAATGCAGTTAGGAGACATTTTTAATAATCTGGGAAAGATAGGACGCTACTAGATTGGAACAATGGATGTTGTAGGGAGTGGTCAGATTCTGGGCATATTTTGGAGACATAATGGATTAGATATATGGTTTGAGAGAAAGAGATGGCAGAATGATTCTAACAGCTTTGATCTGAATAGTTACAAGAATTGAGCTGGAATGACCTGAAATGGATGGCTTGTATGTTCCTGACCCCATATTAACAACTGCCAGAGGGTAGTGTTGGGAGGAAATCATCTATTTACTCACAATGCTCCAAGTTTACCCTTAGTGGTTGATGAAAGAATCTTAGACGTCACATGGACAAAAATGTCTTGTCTAATTAGTCATAAATTAATGACAAGTGATATTCATTTTTTGATTTACAGGAGTAAACTCCTTTCAAATACATTTCAAAGCAAATGATAATAATAATGAGAGAGCAAGAGAGAGAGAGAGACAGACAAGATTTAAGCACATCGCTAAACTGTAGGAGTCCTGGTGGTTTATGGATGCAAAATTCCAAATGGAGTAAATTATTTACAAAAATTGGAAAACACTGGTGTGTTGAAAAGACCTGGGTTCAAATTAATCTCAGCTGCTTAAGTTAGATAAATGGGACTAGCAGATGCTTGAAGTTTCTTCCTCTATAAGTAAGAGTAGCAATGTCTATGCAATTGCTATGCAAAGCAGTCATGTCAGATTTTATTACTCTGTAAATACCCATGTTTACAAAAATTACCTATTCATGAAAGTTAAAAGATGTTGCTCATTCTCTCTATTAAAAGTAAAAACTATGGAAATGAGTTTCAAAAAAGATAGACATAAGCCATTATTATTTTTTTTAATCAAAGATAATCTATATGCACACTTTTTGGGGAAGTAAGAGTCTGGCTGTCTTTGTGAATAGTATTTAAGGAGATTCCAAAACATATGCACATTTCACATGTAATGCAGGTATTTATACACTATTTGCTATGATTTCTTGAACACTGTATAAAGTTTTTAAAAATTGTTATACATTTTTAGATAACAAACATTTCTCTGCTATCAGTGGCTACTTCTGATTTCAATGAACTGGTAGGCAAAAGACATTGTGTATACACTTGTGCATATCTTTGGATTGTTTAAAGCCTAAACGATAACTTTAAAATGCCTAGTGCAACAAAACAAAATCATGTCCTTTGCAGCAACATGGATGCAGCTGGAGACAATCATTCTAAGTGAATTACCACAGAAACAGAAAATTGAACACCGTGTGTTCTCACTTACAAGTGGGACCTAAGCAGTGAATACACACAGGATAAGGATAGAAACAACAGACATTGAGGACTCCTAAAGGGAGAAGATAGGAAAAAGGGTAAGTGTTGAAAAAGTGGTCATTGGGTACCATGGCCATCACCTGGGTGATGGGTTCAATAGAAGCCCAAACTTCACCATCATGCAATATACTTATGCAACAAACTTACACGTGTACCCCTCAAATTAAAAAAAGAAATGAAACACACACACACACACACACATACACACACACACACACACACACACACACAAACCTCAAAACGAGAATGAGGGGAATTTCTTTAGTCTAATAAAGCTTAACTATAAAATGCCAAAAATAAATAAAGAAATAAAATGCCCACTACATGTTTGTAAATACCTGCTACTCTACACTTGGTTGCTACTTTAAATAATAAATACTCTGATTTTGTGCTCTGACAATAGTTCCTTTAGGCTACGAAAACAATCCAAATATATGCATGAATGTGTACATGATGTCTTATGCTTACCAGTTCATCGAAATCCAAAGTAGCTATGGACAGCAGAGAAGTGTTTGTTATCTAAAAATGTATAACAATTTTTAAAAACTTTTACAGTGTTCAAGAAATAATAGCAAATAGTATATAAATACCTATATTACATGTGAAATGTGCATATGTTTTGGAATCTCCTTAAATACTATTCAAAAAGACAGCTAGACTCTTACTTCCCCAAAAAGTGTACATGTAGATTGCCCCTGATTAAAAAAACAAAAGGTGGCTTATGTCTATATATCTTTTTTGAAACTCATTTCCATAGTTTTTACTTTTAATAGAGAGAATGAGCAACATCTTTTACCTTTCACCAATATTAATTTTTGTAAACATGGGTATTTACAGAGTAGTAAAATCTGACATGATTAAGTTATCAGTGCAAAATTATGGCTGTTTGTCTTCAGAACAGTTATAATTCATGATAACAATGATTATACAGAATATTTCTTAAATTTTAACATCTTTATCTGAAATGAAGACTTATTTGCATGATAATTACTATCAATTATAGTTTAGTGCCTACTAGTTTCGTATACTTCATGTGCTGTCTATACATTTGTATATTTAACTAAATAGAATATTTCATTCCTTACTAATAAAAATAAACTTGATTAGTCAATAGGTAGGTGAATGAACAGATAGATAAATAAGACTATATAGAGAGTTTCATTGGACAGCTTCAAATACTTGATCTTGTCCTATTTTTAGATGTTCACATATTTTGACTGTTTTTTATAAACCAGGCACATTCCACTGAGATACCGTTAAACCACACACACACAACTATCATCTAATCTGTTCATAATACAAAGCATCTCATTTCTTTTCCTTTTCCTTCTTATTGAAGTTCTTTGGGATAGTGCACTGGATTTTATTAGTATCATGTGTAACAGGTAACTTTTCTTCTCTCTCTCTCCTTTAGTAATGAAAAAAAGATGAAATAATTATACATAATTTTGCATTATGTGTAAATTCATCATGAATCTGTTTCATTGGGTGGCTTCATTTAACTGCTAGTGCTTGTTGAAATCTCTTGGCAACTGGCCTCACCTGCCTTTTCTTGGCCAAACCAATCAATTTCATGCTGGGTTCTTAAAACCTTTAAGATCTCCTAGACTGAGAGCTTCTTGAAGATAGCAACCACATCTTAATCATCATTTTATCCACAGTGCATCCACCATTCTAGCTGGCTCATACTAAGCAGTTAGTCAATGCTTAGGAAACAGAAAAACTCAGTTAATCAAGTATGTTATTTATTGCCCAAAAAATCCCAGGAATTATCCAAAATTTTTTTTAATCTGTGAAAGTGTATTTGTTAAATGTTCCAATTGTTCATTAAAGCTATTAACTACCAAGTATCAATCACTTAATGTGTAACCAGCACCATACATATGTTCATTAGTTCTTGTCTTCACGGCATCCCATGTAGACATAATATTTATTTAACAGATGAGATGATTAATATTGAACTTTTCAAGTTCTAATATTTCAGTAAAAACAGAGACTTTAGTCTCTTAGATCTATTAGATGTCATATATTTTCTAAAACTCATTTTAGATTGAAACGCAAACACACAAACATACAAATATACTACAATAAACTTACTAAAGCTTTAAAAAAAGCCAACAACTAACATTCTGGTGATTAAAAGTAAAAAGTGAGCATTTCCTAAGTAACTGTGAAATCTTCCTCTTGTCACCATACGGTTCTTGGTAAGAGTATATGATCTTGACTCTATTTGGAATGATCTTTTGAATTTTTTGTCACTTAGTTTCTTTCTATGTCACTGTCTATTTTTTGTCTTTAACCTTTGTAGATACCCTTTACTTGATTGTCCCTTTATTAGTCTTACCAATTTCACTATTTTATGTGTACCTCTGGGTCTCCTCCTAGCCGTTCTCAGAGCTATAGACCAATTTACCCGACTTCCTATCAGTCATTGCCATTAAACACTCTCCAGGGCACCTCAATGCTGGCACCAAGACGTGTGTGTGTGTCTAGGGGGACCCTTCAAAAAAACCGGAATTATGTCTTGCAGGGTGGGCCCCTTGTACCGGCTTCCCCTAGGTAAGTGTTCTAGGAACCCATCAGCATCTGTGTACCAGCTAGCATTGTTGTGAGAGCCTTGCCTTGGCTTCAGTGATGTCTCTGGATATTCTTTCAGTGCATTTGTCCATTTCATGATGGGTGATTTACCAGTGAACCTCCCCACACAGCACTGAGTGTTCAGCAGTTTTTGACCCAAAACCATGACTACCATTCTCCACCCTCCCTAATCACCCAATCTCACCCCCAGCGACTTTTTTTTCCTTTGGTTTGTTTCCCCAGATAGAAAAAGTCCTCAAAGAGAATCGATTTACTGATGTGGAAGAGGTGAAACCAAAGCACAAAAAGGTATCAAAATTGATGAGTAAAAAACCGTTTTGAACAGAGGAAAAAGCACCTCAATAGGTGTATTACATCAAATGAAGGGTACTTTGAAAGTGACTGAAGCTTAAACATGTAAGAATAAATACACACTTTTTAATAAATAGATTCCAGGGTTTTTTTGGGACACACACAAACACAAACACACACACAGTTGTTGCTGGTTTGTTATAATTAATATTTTCCCTATTGATTGAAAATGAAACAAGCAAAAGGTTATTTCTGGGTGATAAATTGTCAAGATAAATGCTTTTAAATTAGCATAAATTAATAGTAAATACAATCTTCCAAAGCTACATTAGACGTGTGGGGATTTTGTTGTTCGGTTTTGGAAAGAAAGATTTGGGTAAGTAACTTCAAATAAAGCAATTCAGGTTTTAAGTTCTTATCAGCATTCCTTAAATCACGTGAAATTTTTATTTCGAAGAAAAAAAAAATCACACATCCGTGGGCCAGGCAGTCAAGATTTTATTATAATACAATGACCCTCTTTACATATTTCTTATTTCGACCTTACTTGTATTTTGTCCTCTGAGAATCACAGGAAAAAGAATATCCTAACAGTAAAAAGGAAGAACTTTGGAGTTGTGTTGTCAGGGACAAGGTGCTTATTCACTAACAGCCACATAAAAGTGCTGTAAGGATTAAGTAAGATAGTTATGTAAAGGACTTCAGTGCCAGACATATCGAGAGGCCTTAGGCTAGCAAGTTATAATTGTGAAAAGTGGTGGAAAATGTGAACTTCTCATGTTTTTGGTCTTGGCATTCTTTTGCTTGGTGTGAACGCTATAGAATTTCAGGGCCTCTGCAAATAGGTGTGCCCTCCCTCACAGTCATTGTAATTCGAATATTTACTGCAACAGTTTTGTGACAGATGACCATGAAGTCACTTGAGGAAGGAGTGTCTTTTTCTCCATGTGAATGTTGGCACTCCATTGATAGGATTATCAAGCTGGGCTTGATACTACACTGGGCTACATAATAGCAACACAGAGATGGTACTTTTGGAGATACTGAACTATAATTAAGAATTTAATATGAAAGAATTTAGCCAGTGGTAGTAAGATACTTGCTTTTGAGAACAGAGAATCTTTTCTTTCTAAATATTTCCTTTTATTAAATTTGTCAGTTATTCAAATACAATGCAATTAGTTACTAAAGTTTAAGCTAAACCGAGAGGGATAGGGCACATTGAAACATTTTTTTTTCTTCTACTATGTTTTGAAACTAAAACTAAAAATACTCTTCGGGAAAAACAAAATCAAGAAAGATTTCTGTGACATAAATATCTTTTGCTCTTGAAAGAATGTGGTTAAGATAGGAAAAGTTAACAGCAGAAGGCTATTTCTTTCTTAACATCTATGTGCTTTATTTAACACCATATTTCCTCCTGTAGCTGGCTGTTGTTATTCTTCTTGGGAGCACCCTTTAGGAGAATCCAGGATGAAAGGATTAGTCATATCCTTCCAGGCACTGTCTGCTCCATTCATTAGAGATGTACTAAGGATCAGAATGGAAGACTAGACAGGAATTCAGCTTAGATCCCAGAAACTCCCAACAAATTGCCTTGGTTTTCTCATATTCCGTACTGTTATGACTTCAAGCTCATGTAAAGGTTTTGAATTACTGTCAGGACAATCTATGGTTTTCTTTTGTTCAGCTTATTGCTCATTCCGCAGATTCCTAGTCTGCCTCCACACCAGGGCGTGATGGCTGAAAGGCATCATTAATGTGTTAAATGATGTGGAAGGCTTGGCCACACCACAGCACATCCCTGCAGAGTGACATTCCCAGATACACAGGTATCTGCCTCGATTTCAGAAGAGAAAGGAAGAAGCTAAATTGCCCCACAAGTACAAAGCACTGTGACAATTATAATGTATATAATCCACTTGTGATGTCTGTGCCAGATTCAGACCTCATTTGTTGGTTGAGTGAGATAAAAGGTTAAGACTTCGATTCCTGAGATTCATGAGTCATGCAATGACACAAGAACAGCAGGAAGCATCACAGTGCATTACTGAAGTCAGACGAGCTCCACTATTGTCATAGATGATTTTTATTATGTCTTCACATTCTGATTTACTACACTGATGCTAAAAATTGCCTTCCTCCATGCTCTGAGAGAATTCATGTAGATTCTTGTGGTGGTCTAATTTACTTCCCCGTAGTATAATCACATGGCAACATACAGTTCTGGGACTATGCCATATATGTGGCCGTAGTTCAATAGTAGATCTAGCAAAGCACCTTTTTTCACCTTTATTTTAAATACTGTTTCTTGAGAAATGCCAAAGCTTGACTGGTTATCTTTGACAAGAGGTGTTTCTTTGTCATATCTACACACACTACTTCTAAGTCCCAAGAGAACAGCAAGGTGGCTAGAGGAAATATATTTCTATTTTTTTTTTTTTTTGAGTTAGAGTCTCACTCCATTGCCCAGAATGGAGTGCAGTGGCTGTTCCCGGCCACCACAGCCTCAACCCGCTGGGCTCTGGCGATCCTTCCGCCTCAGCCTTCCGAGTAGCCAGAATTACAGGCGTGCACTACCACGCCCGGCTGATTTTTGATTTATTATAGAGATGAGGTCTGGCCAAGTTGCCCAGGTGGGTCTCGAACCCGCGGGCTCAGGCAATCCACTCACCTCAGCCTCCCAAAGGCGTGGGATTACAGGCTGAGCCACCGAGCCCGGCTGGAAATATATTTCAAATAAGGAATGCAAAAATTTTAGAAATACTTGCCTCATCAAATACAAAAAATTAGAGTGGATTCTAAACTTAGTTAAAGGGTCCATTTTTAAAAGTATGGATTGTTTAAAATTTATTAACAATATCCATATCTTTTTCTACACATCTTTTTCATTTCTTCTGGATGTCATGGCTTAGTTCTTAAAAATAGCAGGCCACAAAACTATGAGAAAGCTTCTGATAGTTCTTTGTAGGAAATGAGCTCATAGGGATTCTTAAAGCTCTCCCAAAATATATTGATTGATTAAAATGATATGAGTAACAAAGTTCTGAGTTGTAGTCCCAGGATGACAAAAAAACAAAAAGAAAAGAGAAAAATTATTATTTGATTTCCACTTCAATCCCTTCATGTTATGAATTGCAATTTTCAACCAGAAGAAAGGAAGCGATTTGTTTAAGACAAAAAGAAGAGGTCTGCCTTTGATCATCAAATTACATGGGTGACAGAGGCCATTCTGTCTAAAGTTGAGGACAGAAACACTCTCATTATATGGAATAGTCTTTAAGATTCTCTCCTTCTTTGCATACATTAATGGACCTTCAATAGAAAATCTAAATAAAATTAAGCCATGCTCTCTTTGTTTCAAGTAATATTAGTTGATGACCATTTTTAACGGAGTGGTGACTATGAAATTCCTAGAGTAATATCAAGCACCTAGAAAGTCCTATCAATAAGTCCCTTCAGGTTTTGGTATTTGTCTTAAATTTACAGAAAACTTATTTCTGTATTCGTTATTATAGATAGGAACTCTATTATAAATAGAAACAGAAGGTAAGCAGAACATCAACTTCTTCTTGCCCCATGGATATTAGTGGACCAATTGACAAAAGTTGACTAACAACTGCAGATGAGAACGATGTTCGTGTCTTGATTTTGATCAATATATTCAGACTATGTAAAATGATTATGTTTTTTAGAAAATTCTCACTGTGATGTTTAAGAGTAAAGGGACATGATATCTGCGAGTGGTTCCAAAATAAGTAAAATCTATAACGAGAGATGGAGGAGAGGATATTAAAGCATATGGAATAAATACAAATTCTGGAGCAATTTGGGTGACTGAGCATAACATGCACTATTGCACTATTTTGTAACCTTTTTCTACATGTGAATTCATCCAATTTTATGATAGAAATTGTACAAAGAAATGCAGAATTCCTTTAGGTATACTAGAAAAGGAGCGACCAGTTAGTTCACTCAGAAGTTTGATCTCTTGATAAACTGTTGAAAAAGCTTCTTGGGTCTCAGTTTATTCAGCAGCAAAATGGGAGCCAAAGTGGACCTCAAAACTCCAAGTCCCCATAAAGTCTCTGTTAGTGCCTCTTATTCTAGTCTCAGACCATTATATGCTATAAGGTAGTAGCGAAGGGCAGATTCTGTAATGGAGGTTGAGAATAAACAGAGGTGGATACTCTACTAGTGGAATGATTCTTTTCATCCAGAAATAATGATTAGGACACTCAGTCTAAGGAAAACAAAACAAAACAAAACAAAACGTAGCAACTTACTACTCCACGTTATAATTTAGAAGATTTTTTTGTTTTGTAATCTGCAATTCTTTTCTCTACATGAGTGACTGCTGGATTCACGGATACAATCTTTATAAGGAGGCCATGCTTTTTAATCTCACTGACATACTTTGTGAAAGTAGGGAGAGCTGAGAACTAATATCCGAATTCATAACGTAATCCTCTACAATTCAGAAGGTGCCTTATCATGTGCTCATCTCAAGGCTTTTACAATGCAATCAAGAGAAGAATCAACAAACCCAATCTCACCAACTAAATTAAAAGGGACACATTCACATTTCCCCTTTATATCCACACCAAAGACGAGAGACCAGCAGGAATTTAAGCACCATGGCATCATATCTGTCACAGCCATATCCCTTCAGTGGTAGAGAGCTCATTTTTCAAGGCTACCAGTCCATTAACCTTCACAAGAACAAAAATAAAGCAAAGCAAAGAAACATTTCCTACAGAAATGGCATTGCTTCTATCGTACTTATATATCATACCCCGGGGATTTAAAGAGGGAACAAAGACCTCCATCTCCCCAGGACTGCAAATAATAACATAGACACCCTGAAATAAATATAGGAAATGCCCGGTGGTGCATATTATAAACGCATTTGCAATTTTTTAAAAATGGGAGCGAGACTAGGAAGAGTAACTTCGATGATCCTTGCTGAACCTCTGTCATCAGCCATGATTTGTAACTGGGAGGGCCAGAGCATCAACCTCATTTATTTTTTAACGTCTGGCCTGCTCTTGGGTGTCACTTTACCTAGATTCATTCACTGTATATATTTAGAACTATTAGTCTCCTGATAAATGCAATGCCAGAGAGCCAGAGGGGAATGATAAGATAGAAAATAAGGAGCTCTTGCTTGTTTTTATATGTTTCTGTTTGACTTAAGAGATAATTATAACACAAATTGATGCACCTATTTTAAACAAGGTAGTAAATCAGTTTGAAATACAGGACTTGAGAAAACCATTTGTCACATCATTATAATTTCTGAAAATTCCTGTGTTCACTGAATATGAGAAGCCATAATTATATAATACAGATCAAGAGCATTACAGTACTCATTATTTTTCCATAGAAGACACTTAAATAAACTTAAGTTACATATTTTTAAATATTATTAGTTACAAAGTTTAAATATCATTAACTGAAGCACACCTAAAGCATACGCTGGTGGGTCTGGGATCTAGTGTCAAGTGAAAGAAATTACAGATTCAGTAAGCAAGCTTAAAATAATGGTTCCATGTACTTCATTTAAAATTCACATATTGTCCACAAATCAAGTTTATGCATCACCATGAGAAATGTAAAAGATTTTCATCCGTATATGAGACCCGAAGAAAAGTGGAAACAAAAGAGAAATTTGGAATCAGAAGATGCATACTTGAACATGGCAGGGTGAAGACAGGGACCCTTCGAGAGGGAGGGGTCCTAGAGCAGAGCTCTATGCCAGGGTTCACCCCTCTTATGCCAGGTTGACCCTCTTGGTTGCTGAATTATGGGGAAAATGAAGGTGAATCTGAGCTACGAGCTTAGGGGGCTACTCAGTGCACTTAAGAAATTGACCAGTTGCAATACATTTCTATGCTGACGTGCAGAAGTTGACAGGATTACTTTTAACCAGTAGGGAAATAGTTGAAAATACTAACAGCTAGCAGAGTCATACTGGTGCATAGTTGCTGTCCTGGATGTCACATATTGTCTGTTTCTGCTAGTCGTACTAACCTTCCTGAGCAAGTCAAGTAAGAGAAACAAAATCTGGGGCGCTTTTTGGCTACCAATTTGTCTGCCAGAAGACTTCTTCCAGCTGATGAGAGAATGCAGTTGTCTCTGCTTTCCTTTTACCTACAGCATCTAATACACATTCTAGTATCCTCACAGCAAAGAGTGATTCCCACCAGGGACTAGAGATACTTCCATAATTTAAGCCAAATGCAGATTAGAAGCCAAGTCCACACTCAATCCTGACTTCCAGCTCAGAGGTGTGCCCACCTGGGAGAGAATTGGAGAATCTGTAGTTCTAGTGAATCCGTCCTCAGGGCAGCATCCTGTCTCTTTCTTTCCCCCCTTTTTGGCTGCAATTGGTATTTGTGTATAAATAATAATATCTCTGAATTGAATACCTAATTATGGCTTTTTGTAGAAACAGTTCAGCACAACAAATATCTATTAACTTCACTTTGTTCAAGTTATTACAAGGAAATATTGTATATAAAAGAAAATTTTATTACACATTCATCACAATTATCAGTATTGAGAAATGACTTTTATATCTCAAAAGGACCTCATTTGTATATAAAGTACAATCCATCTATATGCTTGAGAGATTCAAAATTAAAATTCCATAAGTAAAATCCCTAAGTAATCCTCACGGAGGATTTAAAGGGTGATTGAAAAAAGCAAGATCTACTGAGAAAGAAAGAGAAAAGGAGAGAGGTGGCGGATATAAGATAGAGAAAGATGCAATGTTCGCTTGTTTAGTTTTTCCATTCCATATTAAAGGTCTTTGCTTACAGCCTCCAAGTGCACGATTTCTTTTTCTTAATTGGGAAAAATTGCCAGTGGAAAACACAGTTGGTGAAATCACCTAACAATTCATATTAAGAAATATTTTAGATCAACGATTTCAGGTGTTCTCCACCAAGAACTCTTTTTACTATGCTTCTCCCTAAATTCTGCATTCTGGTTTTGAACACAAAACCATATCTATTAAATAAAATTTGTTATTTTCTTATTATTAACTAACCAAAGATTCGCAACGATCTGAATTATAGCACATATACCTTCTTAGGAGCATGAAATAGCTGAGCAATTGTATCCAAAAAGTCTGATTTTAACTAAGGCAAAGATATTTCCAGCGTTAAATCTCCACAACTTTTTCAAAGTTAAGATTCAATGTCTAAGTTCTTTAAAATAAAAATGTTCCAAGGAGACCCTCAACTGCTGTCTTGGAGGCCCAAATTTTTAAGAATTCCAAATTAGGAAAAAGAAAAAAAAGGATGTAAACTAGTTAACTATGACTCATTCTCACTTGAATTAAATTGCATTATTTAATGTACTATAACTATTGACATGTGATAGAAGATAAAATCTTGCTACTCTTTCAAATCTCTCTTTTTTTTTTTTTTTTTGCCCCTTTTTCTACGCTCCAACCAAACCATTCCCGGGATTCAAGATGGCAAGAGGAAGAAGTATCTAACATGTACTCACCAGCCTGATTCGTTGTGATGCTGACTGCAGCAAACTGTCTTGGTGAAGAACTCAGCTCTGACACCCCGTTAATGGCATCAATCTCAAAGGTGTAGTTAGTATGGGCCAGGAGGTCTGTCACTGTCACAGTGGTGTTGGTGAGTCCAGACTGCCGAGGGAGGAAGCGGACATTTGGGCGGCAGGGCTCACACTGTTTGACATTCCACCCACATTTTTTACATATGATGTTGAAGGTAACATCTTTTCGGCCTCCTGTGTCCAGGGGCCAGCTCCAGTCCAGAATAACCGAGGTCTCGTTTATATTAGAGATAACATTTCTCGGTGCAGATGGAGGTCCTGCAAAGTAGTTCAACAAAGATAAATGAGCCTCACTTCTGTTTTCTCTTACAAGGGAAATAGATAATTTACAATGGAACTGAAAGAAGTAAATAACCATCTTGTCTTTATTATATTCTCTTAATTCATCCTTAGAGGTTCCTTGAGATTATAGACACATGGGTTCATAAGCACTGTCCTCCCCAAGCTACGAATGGGGGCGTTCTGACTCAAGGGTGAGGATACATTCAAATAAAAAAAAAATTGCCACTAGGTTCAATGCCCTTGTGA
The DNA here is from genome assembly GCF_000164805.1 of Carlito syrichta. Taxonomy (NCBI): domain Eukaryota; kingdom Metazoa; phylum Chordata; class Mammalia; order Primates; family Tarsiidae; genus Carlito; species Carlito syrichta. The sequence continues at coordinate 447,199 of NW_007233412.1, read as the reverse complement.
ATATCTATGAAAACTTTAGTATTAGTTTTATAAATCTTAGTCCTTTTTCCCTCTGACCTATGACCAGCATACAGCAAGAGGGAATAGAAATGTAAAAACATAAATCCCTTGCTTATAACCTCCCCTATCCTGTCAAATGTAATGCAAGGTCTAAAACAAGACACGGAAAATGTTCTTTTTTCCTGGGGGGTTGTGTTGCAGGAAGTGCTTTGGAATAGAATTCATTTTGTGTGATAAATGTTGCATTTGTGGTGAGCCAAGCATGGAGAGTGAAGCTGAGAAAGCTTTCAATTTGCACATGGATAACATGAGGAAATGGGCCAAATGCTTTAAAAACAAACAAACAACAACAACAAAGGAAAACAAAAACAGCACAGGACCAAGAAGAAAATAAACAAACAAAATCAAACCAAACATGGAGGCATGGGTTGCAGCAAAACTACTCACGGGTACAAGCCATGGATGGAGGGTCTTTGTCTGCTCGGAAGTAATTATTCTCACACCTGCAGTTCATTGAACCATCTTCGTGGGTAGAGCTGTGAGGTGGGCACTTAACGCACTTCGTATTACCATCCAGAGCCTTGTAGAAACCTGGTCGACAAGCTACAAACAAAACAGCCCTCTTAAAGTTCTGCAATCATTTTGAAAATACACAAAACGGAATTCAGTCAGAACATGAATTTATTACCAACAAAAACTCGTCTTTTTCCTCCCAGAATTTACAGAAGCAGATAACACGGCCTAGGGTGGTTTTTCTACGTATATGTTTGAGTTTGCACCAAATGTGAAAGAAAACACACACGATTTAGACTATTTTGGCACTAGAGTATGATGAAATTTCCAGCTTGTGTTTTCACAGCTTTACTTGGCATTGGACTATTTGTGGAGAAAATAAAGCAAAACCATGTCACCATGTAGTCATTCCCTCTTTTAAACATGATGCAATGTGTATACTATCTGCACTGCACTTCGCAATATATTACACACTGACTTGTTTTCTAATTGCTCTGTGTGTACAACTTTGCCCCACAAGTTGTAAGCAACCAAATTCATGGCTTCTTGAATATTTTAAACTTCTCAATATATGATTTTCATGAGCTATATTATATTTTTCTGGCTTGACAGTGATATTTCTTCACTTCTATGGCAATGGTCTATTAAAATAAAGCTTTAAATATATCCCCTTGTCTCTATCTGAAATACAGAGGGATATATTGTTTCTATTTAAACTGACATACTTGTAAATTGCTACTGGATGAAAGTTTTTTTATAACTCTAGGTGGCTGGGTGCAGTGACTCAAGCTTGTAATCCCAGCACTTTGGGAGGCTGAGACGAGAGGATTGCCTGAGCTTAGGGGTTCAAGACCAGCCTGGACCACTTGGTGAGACCTCATCTCTATAATAAATCAAAAAAATTAGCTGGGTTTGGTGGTGCATGCCTGTAGTTCCAGCTACTTGGAAGGCTGAGGCTGAAGGATTGCCTAAGCCTAGCAGGCTGAGGCTGCGGTGATTGTGAGTCTGTCACTGCACTCCAACCTGGGTGGCAGAGTGAGACTCCAACTCAAAATAATAATAATAATAATAGCAACAACTCTAGGCTATGTTTTTTTCTTTCTGGCCATATCTCTGCCTGACATGTTTTTTGTAAGTCTAATGAGTTGGTCATTGAACATTCACTTCAGCTTACCATTTAGTATTCAGCATTTATTTGAAGCAGATATGCTTCTACTATATTATTTTCATTTTATCTGACAGAAAATTCAAAATGCTGTACTATCTTTGATTTATAAGAGACATCGAGGGCTGAAATCATTGGGAGCATTCTAACAAGAAGTCTCTTGATATTCCTTTAAAGAAGGAAGTCTGGATTCAAATTTTAGATTTCCTCTAATCACCTTTAGAAGTCAATCATTTTTAAAACTACTAAAACTCAATTTCAATGCTACATTGACATTTGATGGCTTAAAAAACTTATATATAGCCCCCCCTCCCATAGCCAGAGAATTCTAGAATTTGCTAAAATCAACTTCATATTGTGAATAAAGGATTATCTGCATTCAAGTAATACTTGTGTGGACAGATCTTAATATTGATAATCAATACATACATTTCTGAAAAGCAACACATTATATTCCTAGTAAAATCCTTCTTCCTGAAAGTTTCTTGAAATAAAACAAGGGGAAATACACTGCCGAGAGAGAAACTGTTAGAGTAACTTAAAATGATAGCAATCATTATATCTAGTCTTTCTGTTTCCTCCTTCCTGCTAAGAATGGTGGCCCTAGGACCATTTTATAATATGTTAAACAACTTTTGATGTCATGCTGAGAGCCACTCAAACAAATTCCACTGCCCTAACCAAACAGGGACTAGAGTTATAAACTTTTCAGCATTGTTCTTAAGCACTGGTTAGAAACTTCCACTCATATCTCATGTCATATTGCCTCAGGGGAAAATTATATAAAGTACATAAACAAAACTATGCACTTAACTTCTGGTTTCAATTTAGCTCATCGTTGAGTGCCTTTAAATTTGCAAGAGGACATTGCCGAGTCTTTAAAAGAGTAAGTTGCTGTGCTCTGATGTGCTGTGTTATTTTGTTTGCTTATAAATTTATCTGTGTATGTTTGTTTGAGGCTTGTATGGTTTTTATAACATTTGGCATAAAGGCATTCACTAAACACTCAATAATGTTTTGTTAATATTATGCATGGCTATACTATGTGATACTTAAAGACAAGACAGTCACATAAACACTTCTTAGCTACAGCACAGTTTATCAGGATTACTGATAATATCTTGAAGGTGGCCATAGTTAATACACCTAAAAGTTAAGAATTTGATTCAAACTCGTCTCTAGACTTTATCCAATTATGATAAATAATAACCACAGAGATGATAACAAAAGATAGGAGGAACACATACATATAGGTTAATAAATATTTGTTTGTCAGGCATCTACTCTTGTTCAGGCTCTTTGGCAGGCATGAAAGCAAAAATGTCCCTAGTTCTGTCCACATCAAAGGGCCCTTGCATTCGGAAGTGGGCAGCAGACATTTAATGGAGACCATATGGAACAGTCACTCCATTCTGGTTGGGTAGTTAGAAGGGACTCCACAGAAGAAGGGCCATTTGAGAAAGATCATAAAAAGATAGTATGAGATGGCCAGTAAGAAGCATAATTCAGTACAAAAATAGATCAGCACGAAGAGACAAACTATTATGTAGAGAAACCGGATAAGTGCTGTTGGTTATGTATCCAAACTCTGCTTCTTGCTTGCCAATAGAGTCCTGATTTTGCTCAGAATTGAACTCAGCCAAATATTTCCTTTCTCAACTTGAGTGCAGCTAGAGTTAAATGGTCAAAGCTATGGCCAAAAGGTGGCAAAGGAAATATAAACAGAATCTAATGAAAGTCTTTGAGTTACCTCTTAGTTTTCTAAAAAGATGGTCCAAATGCAACTGAAGGCATGCCATCTACATGATTCCATCCTTGATTATGGAGGTTATAGCTGAAACAGCAGGAGCTTACATGTAGCAATGAGTTTTTAAAAAACAAGAAAGTCAGAGGGATGTGTACTTTGTACTTCATGGCCCAGTAAGCACTCATTTCATCATTTCTTCTAAGGTCAGAAAGATGACACCCTATATGTTTATGTTACTGTGGTCAAGGTTTCTTTAACTTGCAGCTACAGTAAGCATTCCTAAGTGATGTAAAAATGAAATAGAGAATTCAGTTGAGATGTACTAATTACATAGAATTACAACCTAATGGAGCTAAAAGAGCTTTAGAAATTACATTGATCAGTGTGTATGTGTTTTACATCTGAGAACACCGAAGTTCAGAAAGTTAAGTGACACACATTCAGGGACAGACACTGCACCTTCTAACACCTGTTAGCTAGCTTATATGCCTTAACTTTAAATTTATAGATATTCGTCAGATATCAACTATATGTAGAGTACAAGGCTACATTTTATAGTGACATTTTAATTTTTGTAGATGTCTTTACTTTTTCTGAAAGAATTTCATGTGTTCCATCTCAGTGGAACCTTATGAAAGTTCTATTGAAATTATCAGGGTAAGTATTGGTCTGCTTACTTTACAAATGGGACAATTGAAGCACAAATAGAAAGAATAGCATGCTCAAGATAACAACAAAAAAAATTCAAAAGTATAGTTTAAACAGGGAAGATATTTCTCTGCTTTTAATCTTATTTAAATCAATCATTGAATGCAAATTACTCTTTTAAAAACGTAATTTTTTTCCGGCCAGTTCTAAGCTGTGGATTTCACTTTGAAGAAGAGTCGTCTAAAATTTATTTAATTAAAAAAATGCAAGTCTTTTTGTCATCTATTCCTAGTAAGAACATATTTCAGAAAGGTTATGGTACTATATGCATGTCTTCCTCTAGGATTTTCTATTCATTTGATGTCCAACATTGATATGGACAGAGGGCAAGTATGTTTTTAGTTGAAAGAACAGAGAGGTTTCTTCAACTTCAAGAATAGGGTGACACACTCTATTGGGAACCACACAAGCACATTTTTGCTTTCCTATTTCAAATAGGACTCAATTCTCTTCAAAAACTGTTCAACAGATTTGAGAATATAACAGAAGAATATATATTTACTAGTAAATACAATGACCATTTTTTTGAAGGGAAACAAGCTCTATAAAAGCATAAGGGAGCCGGGCTCGGTGGCTCAGCCTGTAATCCCGCGCCTTTGGGAGGCTGAGATGAGTGGATTGCCTGAGCCCGCGGGTTCAAGACCCGCCTGGGCAGCGAGACCTCTCTACAATAAATCAAAAAATCAGCCAGGCGTGGTAGCGCACGCCTGTAATTCTGGCTACTTGGAAGGCTGAGGCGGAAGGATCACCGGAGCCCAGCAGGCGGAGGCTGCGGTGGCTGGGAGCAGCCACTGCCCTCCAGTCTGGGCGACAGAGTGAGACTCCAACTCAAAAAAAAAAAAAAAAAAAGGCATAAGGGGATTTTAAAAGATATAGCACACTCACTTTTACATTTGTCTTACCAATAAATAATCTCCCTCCCTTGCAATACATCAACTTATGATTAAGTACTACTTATCTATTATGACTTCTCCATCCTTCAAAATATCTTCATGGAAGCATTTGAAACTTTACCACTTAAAGGCATACATACTTATGTTACATTATCTTTGTTTATAGTAGCAAAGGCACTACTTTTGTTATGAAAATATCTCCTTCCCTTCTTTGAATGTAAGACTAGTGATATGGCAATCTGTATATTTCTCTCATTTAAGTATTATTTATAGGTTGAAGGAGGTTCCACATATAAAAGAAAAAAATCCAGGTAAAGAATAGAAAGTTGACATGTTAATTCATTTTCTTTTTTTTTTTTTTTTTTTTGAGTTGAAGTCTCATTCTGTTGCCCAGACTGGAGTGCAGTGGCCACTCCCGGCCACTGCAGCCTTGACCTGCTGGGCTCCGGCAATCCTTCCGCCTCAGCCTTCCAAGTAGCTGGAACTATAGGCGCACGCTACCACACCCGACTAATTGTTTTGATTTATTGGAGAGATGAGCTCTCGCCAAGTTGCCCAGGCGGGTCTCAAACCCACGGACTCAGGCAATCCACTCACCTCAACCTCCCAAAGCATGTGATTACAGGCTGAGCCACCGAGCCCGGCTAATTCATTTTCTTTCCTTTCATTATTTATAAGAAGTCCTGGTCAACTTATTAAAGAAATCAGAGAAAAGACAGAAAGAGTAGAAAAATGAATAATAATTTAGATTTATCCAGTGATAAGAAGAAATAAAAAGTCCTAGGTATATAATCAAGGTCTTTCATGGTGTAGACCAGTTATTAAATCAATACTTAACTAAAGTGGATGCACACATATCAAAAACCTGCCACCAAAAATGACAGTTTTGATTTACATCTTTCCTCAGTAACCTAGTAGTAAATGTTCTTGTCAGTCAAACACTGGGCAAAATTACACATAGATTTTTAACCCCAAGATAGTAAAACCAAAGAATGATTGAACAGTTTGAAATCTTTTAAGTGGAGGAAATTGCCACCTTTTATGTGGTCCCAGAGATGTTTTCCTACCTTTGTTGTAGGGGATTTTTTAAACTAGTTAATTGTAGCAGGAACTCTGATCTTTAATTTTATATTGATAAATCAAAGTAAAATGATCCACAAGACTAAAGTAATAACCATTAAAAATAGAAGGTAACACTTTCTCATGCTCTACTGGGTATCATCATAGACTGACTAGAAATCAGACTTGTTCATATAATATATGGATTAATTTATTCTCTTTCATCAAACAAACAAATATTAATCTCCTAAAATGACCCAGAACAAGGGTCCCAACCCTCAGGCCGCATACTAGTACCAGCCCATGGCCTATTAGGAACAGGGTCACACAACAGGGGAGGAATGGCAGACGAGGAGAGCTCCACCTTCTGTCAGATTAGTGGTGGAATTAGATTACTATAGGAACGTGAACCCTATTGTGAACTGTTCATGAGAGGAATCTAGGCTGTGTGCTCCTTGTGAGAATCTAATGCTTGATGATTCTCCCTCTTGTCCCTCCCCATCCATGGAAAAATTGTCTTTCACAAAGTTGGTCTCTGATGCCAAAATGATTGGGGACTGCTGACCTAAATAAAACATTTGCTATGATCTGAAAGTCATAGTCAATGTTTTCCCAAAATGTGTATGTTGAAAACTAATGACCAACTTGTTGGTATTAGAAGATGGGGCCTTTGGGAGGTGACTGGATCAAGGGGGCAGAGTCTTCTTGAGTGAGATTAGTGCCCTTCTAAAAGAGGCCTCAGACAGCTGTCTTATCTCTTCTACCTTGTGAAGACACAGCCAGCTGGTGTCATCTATGAACCAAGAAACAAGTCTTCACCAGACATTGAATCTGCTGAAACCATGATTTTGGACTTCCCAGTCTCCAGAATTGTGAGAAATACATTTCCATTGTTTATAAACTACAAGTTTTATTGTAGCATTCCAGACAAATTACAACAGCAATTTATTGTGTCCAGTTGTAAAGCAATAAAAATCCCAATCCTAACTTTTAAAAAGGAGACCAGATTCACATGGCATAGTTATTTTATAAATAATCTTACTTGAGAATTTGAGCTGCAAGATACTTTTTATATGGCATTTAAATGTCATCTTCATCAAAAAAAATTTCTTGAATTTTCTTTTTTTTATTCCAACATTTCAAGGTGTCTTCAGCATATTAAAGAAAAAGTCCTGGAGTAGGAAAGACCAGATGCAGGTCATGGTCTAATCTTTCCTACTAAATAGGTGTTTTCTCAGATTCACTGATCAGATGTCTTCAAACTTTAATGAGGTGGGTGGATTAGTGGACTTCCTCTTCTATAAATAACTCTGAGGCACCATTTGCAAGAATTCATCCAGAGGCAGGAATTTTCCTATTCTTTTGCATGCCCTGTATCTAGTGTCTTGTCCAGCACCTAGTAGTTACTGTAATATATATATTTTTAGGTGAATAACTTGAACCAATTGTCTTCTCAGGATTTCAATTTCCTCATTTAAAAGATGATAGATGTTCACCAAGTTTTCTTTTAAACACTCTTCAGGCTAGACATTCTAAAATGTTAACCTTTTGTATACCAAAATGTGTAGGATTTCTAAGTAGAGGGAAAAAAGAATAAAACATCTTCATGTTCATCACTGCTTTAAGGATTAAAATGAACCATTGAAATTATAAAATCACCTATGGCAACAAGACAAGGAAATAAAGTTATTTCCTGGCTTAGAAGAAATATACTAGAAAAAAAAATGACAGATTTTGTAGCACTTTCCTCTATCAAAGGAAACATATTCAGTGGACACATTGATTTTATGGTTAGATGACTGAAAGATAAACTGGCTATCAAACAAATAATTTCCTATGATTATACTTCCATCTTAACCAATAAAATAATAAAACTATATTTTATGGAACTCTTCCTTTTTTGTACATTTTGCATATAGTAGAATGTTTAGAAGTTTGGGAATGTTTATGAGAATGAATAGAAAAGTTTTAAAAAACTTGATAAAATCAATCAAATATTAATATTGTTTTCAATTTTTAAAATGTAAGATATTATTTTTTCATTTTTTAATGGCAAGACAAATGAACACAGTCATGAAAACACAATTTAAAGAGAGTAACATTTCTTTTCTGTTAGTCTGTAGTGCGATTTTATTTGCCTTTTCTTGCTAGCCTAGTCTTTAGTTCTTCTATTTAAGTGTGGAGTTAGTGAGGGTATGCTTCTGTCTTATTGAGCAAACTCCAACATTTATTTAACAAAAACAAAAACAAAATGGGTCACAGTGGGACAAAAAGAATGAGACCCCTGCCAAATGCTAATTTTCTATTGAGAAATACTAAAAATATGAGTAAGATAATAGAAGGAAGCTAAAATAATACCAATGTGCAGTGGATGAATTAGAAATATTTTGGGAATAGAAATACGATTCCATATTTTTGAAAAGGAAACAATACAACAGGAACTATACTGTGTGGGCCCATATGGGGTAAAATAACAAACTGCCAGCTCTGAAAAATAACCTAGAAAAGAAGTATAAAACAGGGAGTATTCTGAGCACTACCTATACAATAAATAATAGTTACGGAGCTTCCAGATAGAATCTTGGCCTTGTTCCCAAAGCCCATAATACATTTTTCCTCCCAGTTGTAATTGATGAGTTTGAGCTATACTGATACAGAGAATGGGTAAAGTTACCACAGTGAAAGGAAAACAAATGCACTTAGTAAACCATGGTGGCTACTGCTGAAAGAAAGAAGACAGCCTTTCAATTGCAAAGTGAATTTTGTCTCCAGTTGACTAATGTGGTTGACTTCCAGAAGAAACATGGTCCTAATTAAGGGTTAAAAGGCTCATTTCAATTTGAATTAACTTTAAATTAAAAAATAAAGCTGTTGGTAAATAGGTCCCTTTTAGTATTCAGACCTTAGCTCCCTACACAGAGGGCTATATTAGCAATTCCCAGCCATAAACACAAACTAATGACTAGAACCAGCACTGACTAAACAGATGATTTCCTGGCCTTGCAATTCCAGGCCTGACAGGGTCTATTTGCCTGTGCAAGGTCAAAGCCACTGTTTATCCCCAAAATGAGCTGCACTCCACAATGTTACAGGAACTCTATTCTTTGCCATCTGAATAGAGGTACAATGCTTTGAGACAAGGCGGAGGCATTTCAATACACTGGAAGTGGCTACGGTCAGTCATTAAACTCTGCCTGCAATGTGCAGCATTTACAAAGTGATCAAGTGTTTCCTTCTTCTGTTCCTTCCACTGTTCAATAAAAAAGGCCTAAGGCAAAATGCCACCACACTATTAAACACAACGAAATCAATCACAATCTAGAATGGCGCAAAGATAGCTTAGTAACAAGACTTTATTGTGTTTGTTGTTGTTCCGTCAGCTTTGGCAAGACAGGTGTCAGTAACACCGAAATATACTCAATGTATATTTACCACAAAGAGAATCCTAAAACAGCTCCTGGACTTCGGGATGGTGTGTGTTTTGCCAGCGCTGTCCACTTTCAAAGAAGAACTTTATGTACAAAGAGTAGCACTAATCAAGTTTTTAAAAAATTTTTTAATCAAAGTTCAGAGAATAAAGTCGATTAATAGGAGTATGTATGTGATGAGCAAGCAATTACAGAAAGAGAGGGAAGGAAGAATGACAGCAAGTGAGAGAGGGAGACGTATCTTATTTACGAGATGTTATTACAATGAATGCCAAAATGCATAGAACCCAAATCTATATGCAGGACAAATTAAGAGACAGCCTGGAGAAGGTTTTCACAGTTGTGCCAGAAGTTTTTTTTAAAACAAGAACTGCATTGGAATGTGTAGGAAAGTATTCCTAGAAAGGAATTTTGGAAGAGCTAAATCACTTCTACCTCTAAATACTATTAATATTTTCTATAAATTAGCATTTTCCCAGGCTGTATTGGAATCATAACTAGAACCTGAGGATTGGTTAGCAATTCAAGACTCATCTTTATAATTTAATTTTAGAAGAATAGAATTACTGTTATAAATTGAATTTTCTAGTGTACAATGTCACCCAGACAAGGAGTCAGAGATTCAAGTGATGAAAACCTAGGATGCTGTAGTTTCCAAAGGACCTATTATAGATGAATGCAGGTCCTATGTATGTGCCTAGACACAAAGAAATATGTCCAATGATGTTTACAATATGGTAAATTAGAAAAATGTAATATCCTAACGTAGAAAAGCAGCTAAATAAATTATGATACATTCAAACACTTTCTTAAATTATACTATTATCATGCATTTGTATGATGGAGTTACTGTCATACAAAGGAAGATGTTCATACTATTTTTACAAGGAAAAGGCAAGATAAAGTAAATATATGTGTAATCCTGAATTTTTTTTGGTCGTTGCTTATCTGTACTTTATTATTCATTGAATATAAACGTTATCTCCTATCTCATAAAGATTTTAAAACTTAAAAAAGTCTTAGAAGCAAAATTATTGTATTTATACAATACAAATCAAATAATTGTAGTCAACAAATACATGGGCTTGTATAATTGGAGCTTTGGGTGCATGTGCATGTGGTTATGTATATGTAAAGTACATGACTAAATTGCATGTTGTATGTAGGACTAAAATCTATGCATACATAACTCTCTCACACTTTGTCCACACATACACATGCACAAACACACCCACACTGATGCACACACACACATTCACCACAGTTTTTATTTGCTGTTGTTTCTACTATATTGATCTATGAGTTTCCCTATTTTTCTCCTTTTTTCCTTCAAAAACTGCAACATGAAGCAAAGTTATAGTTGACTGCAAATTTCAATAGTCCACTAACATGAATTTCACACTTTTGATCTCAAATGATTATACCCCCACTTGTAAAAATTTATACAAGTAACAGCACAATTTTTTAAAGTTTCAATTCCAGGACTTAAATGAAAACATGCACGAAGTGAAAAACTTAGAGGCAAAACAAAAGACACAAGGCCAAAATATTTGCTGTCTTAGTGACATTGTTAATTATCCACATTCCAAAAGAAAAGATGAGCATCTAAAGTTTGGAAGAATGGCGCAATCTTTGCATTTTATCAGAAGTTCTTTAAATTGGCTTTACTTTTCTGATAAGTTTATTTTAAATAATGTAAATTTCTAATCTGAGGAACTAACTCTTAACTTTCAAATTTGCACCATGACATTTCATATAATCCTATCAGCTTTCCATTCCATTTTTATTTTTTGAAATTTATTTAAATGACTCTTTTGATAATATTATTGTAAAAAGTCAATAAATTTAAAATAAACACGATGTATCATCTATACTGGAATATTTACTTTATTATTGCATAATATTACCAACTAAGAGAGGTTTACCATTTAAAACTTCATTATTTGCTTTCAGTAAATTCATAGCTAATAGCCATTTATAAGTTAACACAGAAAAATAAAATAAATTGAGTTGGTGTAAGTCTAAGATCTGCTTATTTATTTATTTGTTTATGGCAAGTATTTGTTTTAAGGTAGAAAGGGGATTTCTATTTAAGACATTCTGAAAATCATTCCCTAAATAAATAAGAATGAAATCCACAGGGAAACATAAAAACCATCAAGAATAAGTGCCCATGGGATCAACAAAACTGTTAGCTGAATAAGTCTTTCTAAAAACCTTAAAACAATCATGTTTTTAAAAATTTATTTAGAAAGGCATAAATGTCTGTAATAGTAAAGAATAGTGTGTTTATATATTTGAATTTCACATAAAATGTGTTCCTTCTTATTCAAGAAAAAATATTGCTCTATTTGCATAAAAATACCAAACACTTTTTTAACTTGTCTCTGTAAAGTTTCAAATTTGTGTGTCTACTCTTACTTGTATGCCGAAAACACAAAAATATTCTTCTTCCCCAATTAAGGTAGAAAAAAACTTCTCAAGTATACAGAGGAACCTCTTGGGCAGATTCCACAGCAACATACAGTAGTAATGGTGTTATAAAAATAAAATATCCCAACCCTGTAAGATGCACTCTAATGGGCTTGCATTCCTTAGAGTGGTTAATTTCTAAACATAAAGATGTATATTTTTTTCTTCACAGCGATGACTATATTATCTTAGAACTCTACCTTCAACTTGGAAGATGAATTGCAATAAAAAGATTACATCTGCCTAAGAATTAAAGGGTCAGGAAGAATGGGAGAAGGATGGGAAAAAAACAGTAGATTGGAAATATTAAAATGCATTGCTTATAGATGGCAAACGCATAGCACTCTTTTTTTTCTTTTTTGAGTTGGAGTCTTGCTCTGTCACCCAGACAGGAGTGCAGGCCCCTCCCGGCCACCGCTGCCTCGACCTGCTGGGCTCTGGCGATCCTTCCACCTCAGCCTTCCAAGTAGCTGGAACTACAGGCGTGCGCTACCACGCCCGACTAATTTTTGATTTATTGTAGAGATGAGGTCTTGCCAAGTTGCCCAGGCGGGTCTCGTACCTGCGGACTCAGGCAATCCACTCACCTCAGCCTCCCAAAGGCGCGGGATTACAGGCTGAGCCACTGAACATAGCACTCTTATAGTACAAAAGACTAAGAATCCATTAGGAGTTTGGAACTTAAGGAAGAAAACAACAGTAGAAGGATACCTGCCATTTTTGTTTGTTCTGTCTGCTAATTTCACATAACTTCAGACTTGGTCGTCTGTATTCAGTGTTGCCATCCTAGAAGAGTAGAAAAGATGGAGGAGAGAGAGAGAGAGGAGGGAGAGAAATAGAAGGGGTGTGTCTGTGTAGTTAAAATCAACTTCCAGGGGATATGTGTGTGTTTATATAGAATTAAAAGTGCCACTCCACTTTGGGGTGGAGATAATTACATACTCCATCAACCCATTGAAATTACTTTTTAGAATTTTGATTTCCTTCAGAAATTCATTCAAGATCATTATTTGTCTTCTCTTTATATTCTGAAAAATTAGGCTGAAAGAGGTAAGGAATTGGGAGAAGAATGGGAAAGGGAGTTCCCTGAAACTGTCACATATTATCCCAGCAGCTGAATTGTGTTGCCTTTGAAAACCAAGGTAGATTGTGCTACGATGTTTGCACCATCTTCTCTGGAACTCTCTACCTAGAGACAATAGTATTTACCTCCGTGAAACGTAACAAACAGTATTTACAGAAACCTGCTCCATGCGTAGCATCGTACGTGTGTTTTACTTAGATACTTCAACAATCATGTGAGACTGGCATTATTTATTTATCCCGAGATGATTAAGGTTTAAAGTTATTAAGTCCATTGGTTGTTTATCTCACTCTGAAATGTTATAAGCAGAAATCAAACTTGTGTTTGAAGGCTTCCAAGACATAGATTTTCTGTGTGTGTTTTGTATCCAATTTCTGTTCCTGTAAGTGTAAAAGTGACAACTACTGTGGCATTAAGAAGCAATCCGGCACCATAAAAATAATGTAACAAATTTATATGAGGTGTGACTGTAAAGATATAGACAGATTTTCCATGGCACACAGGAAAATCGATGACTTCATTTCATCCCAGTAACTGCTAGTTCCGTAGTAGTTTTCTTCAACAATATCTCATGCATCTAGCAAGTGAATGACTCTGACGGAAAGAAACTTTAGCCAAGAGGAGCAGAGAATGTTTCACAGAATAGGCCTGCTGGAAACATATTTGTGAGTTGGATGATTTTGAAAGGGGAATCTGCCTACTTACCATAAAATGAATTGTCTACCTTCTTTATGTCACCGGCTAAAATAAGAAACTTTACTGTGTAGAGAGAAAAAATAAAAGCTTTTCTTTCCCTAACTTGCTGGAGGGAGCTTAGTGTCTAACAGACTAAGTAATAACGTGGGATTGCATTCCCTCCTTTACTTTTCATTGGAAACTATTTGATATAACTCTCTACCGTGTATCTTTACCGTGTATCTGAAAACAATAGAGGAAAAATATAACACCTTTTCAAAACTCTGGGGTAGATTTGATGCACTTCAGTCCTTAAAAAAGTTATCAGGACTAAACCCACTGTGAACTCATCACTCTGTGAATTTGGTAACAGATTTTAAAACCAATACAATTTTTGTTATTCTATATCAGAATGATACATCTAATGTATCATCAACATCACCTATGACAGAAGCTGTGCCACTTTCTTTCTGATTAAATCTTGATATCGTAGCACTTACAACTTATTTCAAGTTATATAGTGGGGAGCTACCTCGGAACAAACACATTTTTATGACTCGGTAAGTTTATGTCAGTATTATCTCACATCATATAAACTTAACTTCTTGCAGCCATTTCTGACTACCTTCACATTTTACCACTTGAGTTTACAGGCCAGATAAAATTTCCAATTACTTGAAATTCCTCTTCCTAAACATTGTGCCCTACTCAGTTGTTAACTGATATATCTTGTAAGGCAGTATAGTCACTCACCTACAAATAAACTAAGTATTGACCATATTATAATCACGGTTTCATTAAACACATGCATATTAAACTTTATTCTTTAAAATTTAGCTCTCATTATGTCACTGCAAGGTGGCAAATATGAGCATTTCCTGGGCACCTTTTTTATTGCCTTTATTTCTTGACATGTACAAGAAGGACGGGCTTATATGAGGCAACTTGCACATTTTGAGGGAAGACGGAAGCCTCTTTCCTCTCTCCACAGCTATTCTCTGTAGTTGAATTTCCCATGTCCAATCACTAGGTTCAAACAAGCAGAGAATTAGTAGGCCCCATTTCCCTTTAAAGCAAAAGTATCATGCCACAAATCAAACATTAAGCTCCAAAATAAAAAAAGCAGGGAGAAGAGGGACACATTTCTAAAGATATTTTTGTGGTCCATTAAGTGCTAAATACAGAAATGCAACTGGCCCTCCATATTTGTGGGTTCCACATCCATGAGATCAACCAAACACAGATCAAAAGTTTTTTTTTTAATGGTACTGTGGTTCAGCCTTTAATCCCAGCACATTAGGAAGCCGAGGCGAGAGGATTGCCTGGCCTGGAGGTTCGAGACCAGCCTGGGCAACCTGGTGAGACCTCGTCTCTACAATAAATAACAAAAATTAGCCGGGCGTAGTGGTGTGTGCCTGTAGTTCCAGCTACTTGGAAGGCTGATGTGGAAGGATCACCTAAGCCCTGCAGGTCGAGGCTGCAATGGCCGTGAGTGTGCCACCACACTCCAGTCTGGGTGACAGAGTGAGACTCCAACTCAAAAAAAGAAAAAATAAGGATGATTGCATTTGTACTGAACATGTACAATTTTTTTCTTACCATTGTTCCCTAAACAACAGTGTAACAACTATTTGTATTGTATTTGTTTTTATAAGTATAACACTTTAATTATATTTCTTACAAGTAATTACTTACAAGTATTGTAAGTAACCTATAGATAACTAAGTAACCCTGTATGGATATCAAGGGACGACTGTTCACAATATATATAATATTCAATAAAATATATGATTAACAACAATCATAAGTCATATTTATAAACTAAAATTTAAAAAGTTTTCAGTTTCCTCTAAACATTTCTTTAAAACAAAGTCTTTAATTATGTCAAAGCAAATATACCCATGACAAAATAAGATAAGAGTTATATTTACTAAATAAACTTTTTTCTATTAAACAAACATCTTAGATTAGGAAAAAAATAAGTGAATTTCTCACTGAATAATATTTATGATATGTGTACTGTTAAACCTCAAAAGTGAGGTCTATAATTCTTGGTGGTATGTACAATGATCTAAATGATTTACATAACATGTAACAAGAAAAAACAAATAGTGGAAGGGAAAGCATTCTAGGATAAAATTTCGGAGACAGGAAAGAACTGGAGAGAAAATGGAAGCGAAAGAAAAAAGAGTATAGCTGGAACAGAGAGGATATGAGGGCCTCAAATTGTCTCGGGTGTCATATGGACCAACCAGGCCGCACAGTGACTCAAGAGTTATACGAAGGTGCCTTGTTTTTATATATTAAGTGCTGTCAGAGGTCATTGAAAGGCTTCATGCATGAGGCACGCTATAATCAGATTTACATTTCAAAGAGATCATTCTTGCTCCTATGGGGAAAATGCATTAAACTGAGTCAAGAATAGAGCAGACAGGAAACTACTGAAATAATTCAAATTAAAGATGATATGGCACAGGGAGAAAAATGATTATGGACATAGACAAGTATTCATTTGAGATATATTGTGTAGATAATATGGGTTGGTCTTCAAGATAGAGCAGAGGCAGAGCATTATGGGGGAAGAAAGTACAAGAAATGCCATATAAAAAAGGTAACTATGAGAGGTGGCAGATATGCTAACTTGATTGTGGTGATTATCTCACAGTGTATAAGAACATCAAGTTGTGACACTGCACATCTTAAAGACATATAAGTTTTATTTGTCACTTATGTCTCACTATAGTCAGAAAAAATAAACCTGGATAAAAATAAAGGAGCAAAGACTGACATCTAAATGTCAAGATTGAGCAGTTGGGTATTCCTATTTTTTGAGTTAGGGAGGAAATGAATAAACAAATAAACACACAAGGATTATATTTTGGGTATGGTACGTTGGTCAACAGGAAATGCCTGGTAAACATTTCCTTTGGTATGTTGAGTAGCATTTATAGTATTTGCACTACAAAAAAATAAATGGATTCTAATATTTCCATATTAAGGAGAATGCCACATTTAGTCTCCTTTGTCACATAGGATTTCATTTATCAACAACAAATAAAGTTGGTTAGCGAAAATATGGGTATCCAGAGAAGCCAACATGATCAAGTAATAATGTAGCTTTTTAATATGAAAAGAACTCAATAAAATGTTGCTGAAGAAATCTTTCATTAGAAAAACAAGTGTGTTGAGTGATTACTGAGTTGAGCGATTCATCTTCTTAGGACATGGTGGTTATTAAACCAGAAAGTGGTTTTGATTTACCCATAAATCAGACACTTGGCTTAAAAAATAAATAAATAAATAAATAAATAACAAAAAAAAATTCGTGTTCCATGGACGCCAACACAGTTGCTTTGTTTGTTTGTTTTTGCTAATATATACTGTTTATGACAAAGCAGAACATAAGAGAAATTATAATTAAATCAACAAAAGTTCATCATGACTATTGGGCCAATAATTTAGAGTGCAGCCTCAATGCTGGTTAATCTGCAGGAGATTCCATTTTGATGTGTATATTTTAATTGTTAAGAGCACATGCTTATACTGCTCAGGTCTAAATCTTGATTCTGTCTCTTACTATGTATGTAACTGAACAGGTTATAAAGCCCCTTCATGCCTCAGTTTCTTTATCTATAAAATGGGGATAGTAAAAACATTATAAGATTTTATAAGAACTAAAAATGAGAATAATAATTCTCATTTACATATTAGACATTCATTAATTTTAATGCATATTTATATACATAATGGAATAGTTGCATAATATGTACAAACTTTTCTAAAATCTGCTGCATACATTAATTTATCAATATATTTGAGCAATATTATACCACATTTGCTTTTCCTTAGTTTTATTATTTTAGAGATGTAGTAGACAATTGCTTTTTTCTTGGAATATTAAGCCAATGTTCTTCTTTTTAAAACATTGTACTTTTTGAAACAATTCAGAAAGAAAATCGCTCTTGTTTCCAAGTATGTTATTGATAAATATGTGACAAGTCCTTTACTGTACCAGTAGATGCAACTATTACTTTGTGACCCCAGAGATTTCTGTAGATATATTATGTCTACATAACTTTTATAACTTAAAAAAAAAAAAACTTTAGACAAACCAAAGCAACTTTCCCTCTCGGTTCTTGGTTGATGTGCTAGTTCATCTGGTTACATATACCTAATGCCTTTACTCTCCTCTGAAATCTCTGTAGTTACTGATAGAAGCCCCAAAGCTGAATGGGCCTCTCTCGGATAATTGAAATGATTATCTTTGACTTTGTAGCACAAAGTCACTTTGATTCTTTATATAGATTCACTCTTCCCCCCTTCCCTCCAATACTGACAATTTTTTATTTTAGCAAACCTTGCCGGAATTGGTTGCCTTCCCTCTGCATCTTGTCCTCACTTCTGGAAGGAGTCTTCTTTTACTGAGTTTCAAAATATGTATGACTTTGAAATTCTCTAGTTTCCTGGGTCTTATTTCTCAATAAATATAGAACTATTGCTAAGGTGACACTGATCCTTTCAACTTTCAGCCACTTGTCCAAATCTGTATCATGCTGGCCCTGACCAATGTCTCCTCTGTCTGGTAGTTTTTCTGACAGTTAATGAGAAGTAAAAGGCTACAGCTATTAGTCCAAATCCTGCGGGATAAGTCCAGATTATGAAAACCACATTCACATATGGCAATAATTGGCAGGCTCTTTTAGGTGATCATAGCATTATTTCCAAAGATCCACTGGATACTTGAATAATTCCTTGGTGCCAAATACGAAACTGTCTTGAACAAGATAAATATATACTGGGGTGTGTGTGTGTGTGTGTGTGTGTGTGTGTGTGTGTGTGTGTGTGTATAGTTACTTTTTAAAAATGGATTTCTCCAATAAAGCGGATTAATTTGAATAATTCGTACAAGAATTTATATCATTCTACCAAAATTCTAGACTTTACTCCAATTACAACCTCAGAAATAAGATAGTTCAATTTCATTCTGCGTAAGGCATTATAGATTGAAAGTAACAGAAGACGATATGTTTAAAGTACCAAAACACTAGAAGCTGCAGCTCAGCTTTTTCTCCAGAAGTCTAACACCATCAATAGAATGTTATTTCCGCCAAAATTTTCCATTCTTTTCATTTTTTAAAGGTAGTGCAACATTCAATCTATTGTTGTTAAAGCATTTATTAATTTAATATTTTAGGATTCAGTTTTGTACACAGTTACATTTATTTACACTCCTAAACCAGCTCATTGTCCCTGTTGGTTCATAAGGTCCTATCTTTCTCTTTTCTGTTTCTCCCTAACCTTTTTCTGTTCACTTATACTTGGTAATACACATTTCTCAACTCACAAGTAATCAGCAGATGAGAAAGAATATTTGGTGGCTTCTAAGGGAATAGCAGACATTTAAAGGCAATGTTGTACCCCTCGAACTCAAGAACTGACTTAATGGGGTGATAGAACATTTCTCAGAGCAGAAAATTCAAGTTAGTTTGAATACAGGAACAACTTCCTTATTCACATGTATCTGTTCATGAAGGAAAAGACTCAGACTAGGAGGCAGCTGACCTGTGTTTCATTCGTGACTGGTACTATTTAGCCAGATACCATGTTACATTGAGAGAACTTGTTCCAGATCTCGTAGCCAGTGGGTGGTGGAGATAGATTTGACACCACATGGCACTTCTCACATGGCACTCCCGTTAGGTTCATAGCACAGAACTTAAATAGAGCTAACAAATCATTCATGAATAAGTTTAATCTGGGATGTATGTGTTTTTGGTAACATTTTGCTTTACAAACATGTGTGAATACATCGAAATCTGAGAACAGTGTTAGATAACAAGCCAGTGGTAGGAACTTCCTTGTGGAGAACTAGAAACAAAACAGGCAACCCCAGATTTATCTTAACCGTCATTCCTTCCTCTAACAATTACTCTAGGTACAAGCTTGCCCTTTCAATAGCCAAGAAAATAATGATTGTTTTCAGAATCGCCTTTCAATTTTACATTACAAAGAAATATATAGCAACCACTCATAGTGCTAGATCATGACTTACTCATTACACAAGTACTTTTAGTCAACAGTGAAATGTTTGAATATTGCAATAATAATTTTCAAGAGTTGTAAAAGACTTTCAAACTTTGTGGTGTTTAATAACTATATTTATTGCTGGTCATTTAATGACTACGTTTTGTCCATCAAGAAACGAAATAGGCATATAATTAGGTTTAAACAAGGATTTGAAAGTCTTGACATGCAGACTCATGGCTTTTAAAAAAAGTCCACTGGATTGTTTCATTTAAAATCTCATATCCTGCTGGGCTCAGTAGCTCACACTTGTAATACCAGCATTTTGGGGGGCGGAGGCAAGAGGATTGCCTGAGTCTGGGGTTTCAAGACCAGCCTGGCCAACATGGTGAGACCTCATCTCTACAATAAGTAAAAAAATTAGCTGAACGTGGTGGCGTGGGCCTGTAGATCCAGCTACTTGGAAGCCTGAGTGGAAGGATTGCCTGAGCCCAGGAGACCGAGGCTGCGGTGGCCATGAGTCACTGCACCTCAGCCTGGGCAGCAGAGTGAGACTCTGACTCAAAAAATAAATAAAATAAATAAATAACATAAAGTCTCATATCCCAGAATAAATAGACTTCATTTACTTAGCACCTATCTCCCAGGTCTAGAGGATGACACGAGATGATTCAATGATTACATTGGAGAATATGTTTTCCCTAAAGCACAGATCGTATCCCTGTGGCCACCTTTAGCTTATCTCAAGTTCCTCTTTCTTTGCTGAATCTCTATTCCTCTGTGTCAACTACAACTTGAAAATTAAACACCTTTGGAACACTAGAGAATAGAGTGAGAGGAACACTATTCTGACCACAGCTGGAGGCCACTGAAGGGCTGCTTAGGCGTGGAGGGGAGGGGCCCGCAGGAGCTGACGCTGTCATCCAGTCTTCTACTTGATTCTTCGTACGTGCATACATGTCTATCTTTCTTCTAAATATTAGAAATACTCGGATTTAAAGAATGAGTCACCCTTGTTACAATTATTCAACGTTTTCCAATATCAAAATTTTCTTGTGGTCCAAATCCTGAACATTTTGAATACAGCCATTGCTTAAATACATTTTTTTTTTAAACTTTGGGTGGCTTTAAAGCAGTTAAGCACCATTTTGTTCTGTTATTGTATATACCATTATATACAATATATACCATTCCTTGTTATGTACCATGACTTGTTAAAAACAAACATCAGTGTTCCTTTTTAATTTTAACAAGCATTTTTAGGAAGCATAAGAAGAGTAAGATGTTGCACCATGAGCCTCTACTGAGAGGCACTCAGAATCTTTAATTGTAGGGAATTTCATGATAGCTTAGAATTAAAAGAAAGAGGAGCTATTTCAACATTTTGTGGCACCGTTTTCGCACAAAGGGTAAGTCTGTCTCCCGGCAGAACAGACATAGCCTTTGGGGCAGCGTCTTCACTCTGGATAGGGTTTTGATGGGTACTGTCATTGTGCACAATCTCTGTGAGCTTCTCACCACCCTGACTGCTCCCCTGTTTGTAATTTTCACACCTGTGACTGTTTCTGTCTTAGTATATTACTCTGTCATTATCTGTCTTTGGGCCTTGGGCCCATTACACGGTAAATTTACTGAGAAAAAGAATGATATTCTATATATCTTTGTGTGCTAAATATTCTAAGACTGGCTGATATAAAACTGGGAGTTATTATTTGCTGACACAAATTAACAGCAATTCACACATACATATGGTGTGTGCATGTGTATGCACTGATAGTACCCAGTATTTGTTATGCCACAATATTCTCTCTTCTTCCTACCTCTCTTCTTCCTTATCTATCTCACTCTTTCTCCCCCCAAAACTCTTAGATTCTAAGGGAACAGAATGGAGAGAAAGGAGAACATGACACTTACGAATAGAAATTCAGAAATCCGCCTAGATTTTGGAAACTGGAGAAAAAAATAAATGATGTTGAAAAGGAGAGACAGAAGGTGACGAATGAGTGTATACTATCAGAGGTCAGTAATTCCAACAATGGCCAAGAATGAAATATTCTGAATAAAATACAGCAAGTATGAGAACTAAGAAAACGAGAATTGAGCAATCACTATTCTAACCCAGCATTTGCCATTCTTCTGGGGAGGGGAGGAGGGTGTAATTTTGACGCCACAACATTGTTTAAACGCCGCCAATCCAGTATTGGGTAAAGCATTACATCTTTTCAAATACAGGTGGAATAAGGTAACGCATGACTAAGATCAAGTCTTGTGATTTATCTCTTAACCATTCTTTAAAGTTATCTTCTTTGTATGTCACACTTGGTTAGTGGACTCTGCTTGGCATCTCCATGACCCCAAATTCTACAATTAGCTACCTGATGAGTGTACACCCAATTCGCAGGCACCATTAACATAACATTTCTGCTTCAAGTTCACCTGCTCTCTGATCATTTTGTGCAGATGAATCATTTTGTGCTCTCCGACCATTTTGTGCATTTTGCAAAATCTGATACTTTATATGATCATTATGTGCAGATGAATCAGAGTCTGGATACATGGACGGATTTTTAGGAGAATCAAATCGCCCAACTCAAAATGATCTGAGATGAATGAGTTTGGAAAAAAGCCAGGACAGCCAAGACTTACAAACTATCATCATACCTCATCCCTCAACTCCAAAATAGCCAATCAAATGATGGAGAAATTGCTTAGAAAATGAACTTCCTTATTAGCTGTCAACAATGCACAAAATCATATCATTTTTTTTTTGAGTTGGGGTCTCACTCGGTCGCCCAGACTGGAGTGCAGTGGCCACTCCCGGCCACCGCAGCCTCGCCTGCTGGGCTCCGACGATTCTTCCGCCTCTGCCTTCCGAATAGCCAGAATTACAGGCATGTGCTACCACGCCCGGCCGATTTTTTGATTTATTGTAGAGATGAGGTCTCGCTGCCCAGGCAGGTCTCGAACCCGCGGGCTCAGGCAATCCACTCACCTCAGCCTCCCAAAGGCGCGGGATTACAGGCTGAGCCGCCGAGCCCGGCTTCAAAATCATATCTTAACATGTCTTCCCAGGAAGATGATAGTGAGGTTTTTTTTGCTTGCTTTTTGTTTTTTAACTACAGAAAGCATAATTTCCATTCATCAATAGTATGGTTTTCTAAAATATCTCTTAAAGTTATGATAGTCTTTATGACCAGGTCTGATTGTAAAATGTGATGTTAACGAAAAAATCAATAATACAATATTCATATGATCCAAGATTTTCCCAAATTGAATCTGACTGGGTCCTGGAAGTATACTAATGTCTGGAATGCAAGTAATATGCCATATTATTGATGCCTGTCAAATAACCAAAATTGTTACAAATTAATTCATCCCTAACCTAATTAAGTCCACATGCAATATTATATACATTTCAGGCACATACTGTTTTGCTCTGCTCATAAAACCGAAAAAGACAATAGTTCAACCTATAAAATCGCCTTTTAACCCACTTAGAAACCTCAATGAATATTGTTTATGTAGAAGTGATGCAGGAGAATGCATTGCCTCATCTGATGTTTAAATTACTTTTGGTCTAATAAAAATTGTTATCTTTTAACTTTAATTGTAAAAACATTCTTTTTTTTAAGATTAGAAAATATAGTTTATTTAGAAAGTAAATGAGAGAGAGAGAGAGCGAGAGAAAGAGAGAGAGAGAGAAACTCACCTTCCCAAGTCAGGGGAGGGGACCAAAGCTTAGCAAAACATGGTGGCAGCCATAGCTCAAATAATACATGGTCAGATAATAACTTAGCAAGACAATGGCAGCCAGAAACATTTTAAAAGCACGTTTATTCTGTCTTTTATGTACTGAATGGATAGGATACATAAATATTAATATTTTGCATTATTTTTAAATTATGTACATTTGGGTCAAGAAATGGAGAAGTCTTAGCATTTTGTTGATGTTGCAGTACAAAAATGATTGTTTTCTGTCTAGGCTGTCTCATAGTTCTGCATTTTCATGCCAATATGTAGCCACGTGCATTTTACCACTGCACACATAGCAATTAAAACTGGCCTGTGTGGAATCAGGGGGTAGGTAGTACATTCTTTTATGATATTTGGCTACTTCTCTTTATCTCTCTTTGTACCCGTATCCACCACCACTCCCATTTGGCAGTAATGCTGTGCTCTTCCACTGATAAAATCAGCACCTGATTTAGACACATCCATATCTGAAATTTTCCTTTGCTACAAATCTGTCTTGGTTCTGCTCAACATTCATATTAATATTTTCCCCCCTCCCGACTCACTGACAACACTAGTGTGCTAGATCTCCTAATTGTCTTAATTTAACATTAAACAATAAAAAAATAGCATCTCAAACAAGAAAAATCTAATTGTGGAGATGTTTTGAACTATTTTAATCTGATTTTCTGTAATCATCTCTTAATATCACATTGCAACTTTTTTTCCTTTAATTATGGCCAAAGATTCCTCTTTTTCTAATTTTAGGATAATTTGGTTAAGCAGATTTAAAAAGAGAGGGCAGCCTTGAGAACCAATAGAAAGTGCATGGTATAGTAAGTTGTCTCTCTGGGAGAATCAGAGGAGCTTGCCACTTTCTAAGTGATCTTGGAGAAGTTATTCAACTTCTCTGAACATAATTTTCACGAGTATCTGCTGGGAACAAAAGTGTTTGTCTCAAAGAGTGACTGTGAGCATTATAATGATCATTCTTAAAGTGTCTAACACAGAAGAGGGATCTACTAAAATAAAACTTTTATTATTTTACAACAGTTATATTTCACATCCAATATTTCTGTGCCATTCTAGCATTTTCCAGGGCATTGTTTTAACAAGAAATAAGAGTCAAGAGGATTAGAGCTCTAAGAATTCTATTTTCCAAAAAAGAGCATGAAATACTACAAGGAGAAAGCTGTAACATTGTTCAAGAGAACATTCCCTTCTGCCTTCAAAATCCAGAGCAGTACAAGGGAAGTACTTTGTGTTAAATCTCCACTTTAGGACATAAGGAAACAGGTATGTATCTTTTTCTAAATATATATATATATCTCCAGTGTGTACTCTGAGAGAGAGAGAGAGAGAGAGAGAGAGAGAGAGAGAGAGAGAGAAACACTGCTGTATGGTACCAGATGTTGTCAAATTGTGTTAGTGAAATATCATATCTGATAAAAATTAATGTGATATGATGCCCCACTGACTGGAATGTCATTGATACTGTGGCCTGTTGTTCTTGACACCACAGAAGAGGATCACAGCATCTATTCATGGCGATAAAGCTGGCAATATGGTCGGGGAATCATGCCAGAGAGACTGATTAAGTGTTAACATTCCCACCTGGTGCCATGAAAACAGCACACAACATTCATAATTCAGGGTGTTTTTCTCCTCCTGTGCCTATTTTGTGCCAGCTATCATATTGGAAACATTACTGATAAGCACGTTCTTCCTTATAATATCTCGCTGGCAAGAAGTCATAAAGACTACCATTTTTTTTTCTCCCCATGGAATGCCTCTTATATTTGTATTAAGTATTTAAGAAGACATTTTCAAGTGGGCACAAAAGTATGACTCATCTTTTCTCCCTGCCTCTATATTTAGGCTGCCAGACACCAAATATCTCAGTGGACAGATTTTTGTTATAATAATACTTTAGAGGTGATTCAGGGGATCTGGATCCCAGATTTGTATTCTCAAGGAATAGTGTCATCTAGAAACTGAAGTTCTGAAATAAGGATACTTTTTTTTATCTGAAATCATGCACCATCCATTACAATTAGACTTGTTGGCACCTACTGTCTTAGACTGTTGGTTTTTCTCCATGAAACTACCTGAGAGGCAAATCCTGTATGAACCCTGAAGAAAGAAATCCCATCAGAACAGCTAAAGCCTAGATAGTGAAGAGGACAGCTCTGCTTTTTTAAACCAAAAATATAAAAATAAAATAAAAAGAAAGAAAATTCTCTTCACAGTTTTCAAGTATTCTAAATCAAAAGGGATAGTCAAATTCATTCAACCTTAGAGAAGATTCTCCTAAAATAAGATTAAATGTCATTGATACAACAGATCAAGGATAACATATTTGTGTGAGTCACTGTCATCCACAGGATAAAAATGCTTTTATTAAATCCTGAAGGTGCACTGCATTGCTCTTGTCTCCTGAGTTCTAAGCTGTAGCTCTTATGTCAGATGTCTCATTACACAGTACAGTTGATTCACAAACAAAACATTTCTCCATTTACTGGCCCATTCAACTTCATCCTGGATGACATACACCGTTATGAGATATTACATTTTAGCAAACAAAATAGAATATAGATTTCATACACACCTTCACATGTGTTATATATACAAAAATACATTTACATATATTAAAAAACATATATACTTGCAGTCATGTACTCCATAAAGATGTTTAGGTCAAAGACAGACAGCATGACAGCACACACAACAATGGTCTCGTAAGATTATAATACACTATCGTTTTGCACCTTTTCTATGTTTAGATACACAAACACTATTGTATTGCAATTGTTACAGTATTTAGTACAGTAACACATCATACGTTGCAGCCTACGAGCAATAGACTATACTATACAACGTAGTTGTGTGTCTATGTAGTCTATGTCATCTAGGTTTGTGTAAATACACTCTATGATGTTTGCACAAGGACAAAATCACCGGATGATTCATTTTTCAGAACGCATCTTTATTGCTAAGCAAGGGATGACTATATATATTATTATTATTATTTTCCTAAATAACTTCCATCAGAGAGTAATTTGCTGGGTGTACCCAAATGATGTAATGATGTAACAGGTCTTTCTATTCCTAATTTGTAAGATTTTAGTCAGGCTTTTATGGCCCATTTGAAAGCACTATGTTTACATTTTGCATGCTGTCATCAAGGAGCCAGATAGCTGAATGTATCTTATGTTACTGATGAGGTCATCATTGAGTAGCCTGCTGAGAACAGCAGGACTATACCAGGCCCTGGAAATGAGGCAGTCACCAAGTGTGTGTCTTCATTTATATTCTTTCATAATTTATTTCCACGAGCTTTCACTCTACAATCAGCGCGCTTTAGATCTTTGATGAACACATTATAAATTACTTGGCATTCCGTCAGCATCGCTCCCCATTCTATTAAAAAGCTCCCATTGTTTAAACAAAGTATTTTATTTATCCCCATGTGATCCTCGTAACTTATTATAAAAAATTAGTCCCAAACTTTGAGCCATCATAAGAGAAAACAAAACCAAAAATACTCACTAGAAACTGCTTTACAATGAGAATAGTAGTTTTTTTATAGACTCGATAATTAATTTACCATGTGCTGATTATTTTATGGTGAAGGATGTAACTAAATTGGACAAAATTTGGAAATTGACTATATGATTTGTAGAGAAATCAACCTCTCAAAATGTATTTAAGTCATGTGAAAAACTCTATGATTTAATCTCTCTCAAACAACCTAATAGAGAGACTTGTTGAAATATCCAGCAAAATGTAAAGCAATATACAATTCTTTGTGTGTGTATTTATCTATCTTCATTTTACAGACCACATGATTGTCTATGTAGAAATTATGGGCACATATAATATCAAATTAATATTAAACAGCTTAATTCTAAGTTGATCTCACCATAAAATCAAATTTGAAATTCTTAAGAAAATGGTTTAGTTTTAAAAAAGTATAACTCCTATGATAACAAGATAATTTTTTTATTTTAATGATAACAACATGTGGAGCTGAAAAGCTAGAAATGCCAGGTGTAACAGACTGAAATTATACTTTTTGCTTTCTTCCCCTTCTGTTACCATTCACTAATATATCTTTCTCAAGCTATTAAAAAACTATGTAACAAGTTTAAAGTAAATAGACTGCATATTTGGTTTTTATAAAATATATGACATAATGTATATGGAAACAGAAGCATGGAAATCAGAGAAGAAGCCGGGCTCTGTGGCTCAGCCTGTCATCCCGAGCCTTTGGGAGGCTGAGGTTTGTGGATTGCCTGAGCCCGCGCGTTCGAGACCCGCCTGGGGGGCAAGACCTCATCTCTACAATAAATAAAAAAATCAGCCAGGCGTGGTAGCGCGCGCCTGTAATTCCGGATACTCGGAAGGCTGAGGCGGAAGGATCACCGGAGCCCAGCAGGTAGAGGCTGCGGTGACTGGGAGCGGCCGGTGCACTCCAGTCTGGGCGACAGAGTGAGACTCCAACTCAAAAAACAAAAAAAAAAGGAAATCAGAGGAGAGATATACTTTTGAAAATGTTTCATATTTTGCCAGAGGTAATTTAGTGCCATCATGAAGGATATTGTGATAAGTTAGACATCATTGAAATGGCTACAAAAAATACCAAAAATAACAAGAAGATCAATAGAGGAATGAGAATGAATATGCTTACTACATATACTTAATGTGTTAAGCTAATGGAATAACAACAGAAAAGATTAAAGGAAAAACAGAAAGGACAGAAAAGCATTTCAGAGAAAACAAATAGCAAATGGGAAATCTCAAGACAAATATATTAACATTTACATTAAGTATGAATGAAGGAAAACTCAAGGAAATTAATTTTATTAGAAAAAATGGAGGGCATAATAAAAAGATCAATGCAGTATGAAGAAATAACATATATAAATGCAGCTGAACCTAAAAACATAGCAGAAAAAGAAACATGAGGCAAAATTTGACAAACTTAAAAGAGAAAGATAAGATCAGAAAGGAGTAATTAAAACTGTCATTATTCCACAGACCAAATGACTATGTAGAAAATCCTAATGAATCTACAAAAAAAAAAAAAAAAATACTGCTTGACTGTGAATGAACTCTCACATTTTAATTTGTCTCTAAAAGACAGGCTCTTTTCTCAACTTCAGAGAAGTTTTCTTAAAATGTGTGAAGTTCAGATAAAAAAATCAAAGGCAAGTATTATAATCCTGAAGTGCGTTAAGTCCTTCAGGAACAGTGTTAGCATTACATGTTGATTTTAATATTATCAGATATCACAAATAGATGTGACTGAAAAGTCAGCAAGAAGTAAAACCAGAAAATCTATGTGAAGAAACATGCTGAACATAGAAATTAGAGATGCCAAGATCTTGACAAGCCATGTAGTTTCCACCCCTCTACCTCTAAGACTTTAATGCTATTTAACTATCTTTCAGGAGTTTGTTTTTGTTTTCTGTGACTCTCATCCTCTCTTTTTCAACAAAATTATACCTAGTCCTACCACCCCCAAAACCACTCTTCAGTATTTCTGGTCATTTCACATCAGACAACAATCCCAGAATATCTTTCAGACAGTACATGGAAAATATTCCAAGTGACACTGCCAGCTATGAAGTGTTGAAAATACAAGTGTCTGTGCCAAGGAAGCATATGTTGAAGTCAAAGAGTCCCTTGGAAGTATTAATGATAAAGACACTTAATAAACAATTCCAGAGTTGGCATTTGCTAAAGAAAGACAATCCATATTCACTAAACCAGAATAAGAAACGTGAATTTCAAGAGCTAGCTGATCAGTTGGATCTTGCATTTTCTAAATCCAGTGGGTCCTCTGACTAGCACTGGAGAGAATGGCAAACTTGAGTACATCTAAAAGTTCTAAAAAGACTTGACTCAATTATGATTGTAATTTGTTTCTTTCCGGTCTAAGTCAATGATATACATGGAAACAAAATGCAGAAGTTAAATCCTCCTCTATGACTCAAATCACAACATCCTCTGTGTCCACTTTAGACACTAAAGTTTGCATGATTTCACATAGATTGTTGGTTATAAACGTCAAAAGCAGGAACAACAACAAAAACCTGTCATATTTACCAAAATGTCAATTTGTCCAAAATGTCAGCATTCCTTTGACAAGGTTAGTCGTTAAGAAAACAAAGGAAAAAATGTATTGACGTTAAATGCTTTCATTTTATATTTCTTCTTTTTGTCATCCTTACCCTGAAATACACTTTATTTCTTTTTTTAAAGACAGAGTCATTATATATGTATTTTTCCCTCCTTAAAAGAAATCGTTAAATAATTACAGTGACAATTTATAGAATGCTTACTATTTGCCATGTATCTCTTTGGAATTTCATTTAAACTTCACTACATACCTTTGTAGTCCTCGTATAAGGAGGAGAAAACCAAATGCTGGATAAGTGAAGTATAATAACTAGCTAAAAAAAAGATAAAATCAGGAACCCACACATTTGACCTCAGAGACTGTGCAACAAACTACCTTGCTTAAAAAATAAAATTACAGACTGACTAAGACATCTTCAAAACACTAAAATGTGCTTTTTCACTATTGTTGATACGATATATATTTTGTCATAAAGTATTAGCATTCCAATTAAATTATCTGGGTCTTATATTCAAACAGATGACAAGACATATTGCATTATTGGGAAATTCATTTTGTTTGTTGACTCCCAGGAGTTCACTTTTAATTAGATATTAATAATATCTAGATTCAGCTAGACTTACCTACAGACTGTATTCCTGGTTGTTGGAAAGGTGAATAAGTAACATATCTGGAGAGTGTAAGACTCAGATATGAAAAAAAATGTTAAAAAAAGTAGGCTATATAAAAAAAGGAGGCGCTACATAATTGAAGTTAAACTTCGCTCCTCAATCAAAATATTTTTCAGTTAACCTGTTTGTCATTGAGAAGATACACCCCAGAAGCACCAACTGATTCCAAAGCAGTCTGACATTATTCTGTGAATTTATAAGAATAACCGTGATAATGTGTTCAATTTCTCCTTTTTCTTTAAAGTTATGGTATTGTATCTTGTCCCTTTCCCTTAAAATTAGTACTTGCGTGGTCTATTATATTTTTTTTACCTACTTTCATATGTCTACGTTCTATATAATGAACCCTGGTTGAAGTGTTCAAAGGACTCTAAATGTACCAGCTCATTAAAAACTCCACTGAAAGAAGTCAGTGAACGTTTTAGAAGCTGTGCCGGCTTCTATTGAGAACGGAGGCCTGTGAAGATCACCCTGTGAGCTTTCCATCAGAGATTTGACTTAAGTCTAAGCATCTTGATGCTGCAGCCATGGGTCCAGTTTTCTTACAAGTTTTAATTCACATGATGTGTGACTTGCAGTGACAAAAACCACAGGACGTGATAGTGGCATTATGAAACAGAATGTTTTTCCTTGTGGAAGCATTTTATTGTGTGATGAGAAGAAAGGAGAATGGGTCCAAAGATCTCTTTAGGTCTTTTTTAAACCTGTATTCAGTTGCTTACTAAAGATATGTTTTGCTTGAATATTTAGAAATCTGACTTATATTACTATGGACCCAGGGAACATAAGTTTGGCAGTGAAACCCAAACTATTCCTATTGGAAGGTGATCAAATAAATGAACTAGAATAATAATAGTAAAAGAGACCAATTTAGCAATGCTTAGTGCTCTGGCGCCCCTGAGATGTGGAGTAGACTAGTAAAAGCACAGATAGACGTGTGTATGTGTGTGTGAGTGTGTGTGTGCATGGCAGGAAGTTAAAAGTGCCAGGCAGATATTACAAAGAGCTCATTACTTGAGAGTCTAAAACTAAGAATCAGCCCTTCCCTCTCTCATGTTTCCTCCACCTGTACTGTTTTCCTCCTAATTCTCCTGTTTTATACACTATCCACGGTGACTGACGTTGCTCGTATCTGTTAACCTTTCTTCCAATTATTTATGGACAGGCTCAAGACACAACTGTCCCAAGCAAAGCAAGCAAAGCAATATCCTCTCTTCATCTCTTTCTCTATATCAAAATGCTGATCTAATTATTCATTTTTCTGCTTGAAAACCCTAATGGAGAGAGTATCTTATTCTCTCTCTTTCTACTTTCTTACACCCATTCTTTCTTCAACTCCTTCCAACTCAATGAAACCATTTGGATAATGTCCGAAATAATTTCCCAGTTCCTAAATCCAAAGGCATTTTTTTTCTTCACTTAGCCTAATTGATCTGTTATGTGGCATTCAGTACTTTCGCTACTGTTTTCATCTTAAAACCTTTCCTCATCCTGGCTATGGATCTCTCATTTTATTGTCCAACTTCTAGACTATTTCTCAGAATCATCCTCTTTGCCTTCCGAATGATGTCGCTAGGGAAGAGTGATCAATCATACTGAAAAGGCAGTCTGAAAAAAGGTGGAATGCCTTCCTATATCCATTGCCTTTGCCATCTAATCCTCTTTATATATGCATTCAATAGTGATCTTTTTAACTAGTTAAGTTAATGTTATCTGCAAAGGGTTACCGAGTTTCGTGCAAATGGTTATTCCCCGATCCCTTGGCATAAGCCTTTCCACCACCACAAAATCTCAGTACTCCATGCTCACCGACTATAACCAACTATAGCCCAGGTGATGGCTCATAATATTTGCTGAGTTGAATGCCACTTCTCTGCACAAAACCAGTAGCTGCAAATTACTGGAAAAAAAAAATTCCCTTAGCTATAATGTATAAATAATGTGCCCCCGTTGGCCTTATTCCTATTTGCCTTCTACCACTCCAGGCAGGCAGGATTCTTTTTTTTTTTTTTTTTTTTGCTTTAGAGTCTCACTCTGTCGCCCAGACTGGAGTGCAGTGGCCGCTCCCGGCCCCCGCAGACTCGACCTGCCGGGCTCCGGCGATCCTTAGGCCTCAGCCTTCCAAGTAGCCGGAATTACAGGCGTGCGCTCCCACGCCCGGCTGATTTTTTGATTTTATTGTAGAGATGAGGTCTCGCAGGCAGGCTTCTAATCACACCCTTCACATCGCGACACACATGGCTGCTTCTTTTCCCCCTGTCACTTCGTGGTCCCCTTGCCTGTCTTTCCCACCTGCCCCCACACTGCTGAAGTCCGCTTCATCTTCCAAGTTCCTGTGCTATTCTCCCCTCTGATGGTCCCTGCTAACACCAGTGCCCTCTTCTCAAGCTTCTTTTGATCTTATTTTTGAATGATTTTACACGTAATACCATATTATCAAATTGTTTGAACCATGCAGCTTCGCTGTACTTATACACAGATTTGTTATCTGCTGCTTTTCATGTCAGTCTTTTCTTTACTGTTGTACAGTTAGTTATTTGAATAAGGGAACTTATGGTATATTATTCTTCCTTCAAACATTTCAGACAATCTAACACAAGGTCAAATATACAGTATACCCTCAACAATTACATAGTGGTTGCTTAATTGAGCCAAAGAACATTTAAAAAAATTACCAAGACTTCGACGATTTGGGCGATCATTATGCTTTTAAGGATTACACTCTACAGAGTCAATTTTCAATTCCAACAATTGCTGGATACTATTGTAAAGCACAACTTTCAGCTAAATTTTATTCAACTTATATGGTAAACTTACCACATAAAAGAAAATCTGAGGAGTAAATGAAAGAAAGGTAAAAAATTCAAAAGAGATTATCTTAATCCAGTTGTCATTAGCACAGTAACTATTTTAGTAAACTCATATGTGTATGTTCCATTTAGACAGTTTTATGTGGTTAACCTCCTGACTTTTTCCATGCTCTTGACTGGTCTAACAATGCTATCAGCTGAGTAATTAAATTTTTAAATTTTATATTTCTTCAGACTCTTCCCCAGTTGTTTATTAATTTATTTTACAGATTTTGCTTTTTTTGGTCCCTTTTAGGTTTACCAACTCTCAATTCTTGAACTAAGACTCTTTGTACTTGAAAATCTTGAGACTGGTTATGAATGCTGGCTATGAAGACTTTTCTGTTTCTTCTTTAAAACATTCAAAACACTTTTAGGCTTTCTTGGTTTCCATGGTTATGCTAGATTATTATTATTATTATTTGAGAGAACAGGCTTTGGAAACCTATGTAAATGCAAAAAGGGAAATGGAATTTATCAAACTTCCTATAGTAAATGCAAAAAGGGAAGTGGAATTTATCAAACTTCCTGAAAACTAGGAAAAGATAATCAGTTACACCATTAAGCATATATTAGTACATGTTTTAATGTCAAATGACTATTTCTTTTGATATTTTAAGTCTAATTTTTGAGGCTTTTGGGAAAACAGGCCACCATTTTAATATGCATTTTCAATTCTGAGATTTTTTTTTCTCCATTTCAAACCAAAAGAACCCCTGAAAGGTGCTTCATATACAAAGGATTATATCCAACTCAAAAGGACTAACTTCATAGTTGGCAAGCATCCACTTGACAAGTAGTAGACGACTGAATTCTATTCTCTGCCTTCAAGCAAGCCAAACCACAGCATGGTTCTGACCAAATACATCCAAACCCACAGGGCTTTTCTGAGTATTATTCACAATTTGCTATGAATGGATGGCTAGACTGAGCTTAGTTTAGCCAGCCTGGAAAAGCTAGGGAGTCTGACAATATATCAGAACTGAATTTCATATCATTAAATGTACTGCCATTATATATACAGCCCAGATCTTTGTTTCTAGAAAGTCTGACCCCAAATTCAACTATAACTTGTTATTCTTGACTTTAATAAGCTCACTGAGCACTTTTAAAAATAGTTTGTTAAGATGGTAAAAATAGGAAAATTAAATTTATTGCTAATAATAATTCTATTCTAGCCACCACATATTTCATGGTGACATCTAACACTTTCTACTTTGTTTTTCCATGATGATTTCAACACAGTTAGCTATCTTGTCTTGAGATGACTTATATTTCCTGCGCATAGTTTAATTGGCTAAGATGAAATCAAAATAGTATTGAAATTGAGAAAATGGGCTTCAAGTCAGACACTTCTGTTAGAATTCTGGTGTCATTACTTACAAGCTAAGTAACTTTAAAGCAATTATCTAATCTCTCTGTACCTCAGATTTATCATCTGTGCAGTGGGACTGAAATATTAACTTCTCATACTATGGTTGTGGAGACTAATCATTATTAAATGTAGGGTACTGAGAACAAAGGCTGGAATGTAGTAACCAATCAAAAAATGCTGGCAATGATGATGATGGTGATGAAGATGAGTAATTTATAGCTACATCCTAGAAGGTTTACTTTGATTCCATCGATTATAATTGCACATAATGCATAGTCCTTTCCTTACCCCTCCTATTCTAGGAAATAGAGCTTTCCGTAAAATTACTTTTATTCTCTATATAATATCTGATCTGATGTTTTATTGCTAATATGTTAGAAAAATAAGAAAGCAATTAAAGTAGACTGTTTTTCACACATTTTTATTTTCTGCATTATAAAATAAAGCCAAGCATTCTGGTTGAACACACATAATGGAGAGACTGGAATCAAATCCAGGAAAGCAATAATCTCACTCTGAGTGACTTTTCTTGCTTGTTTATTTGTTTCCCTGGATGAAAAACAATCTCATATAAAAATGTTTTGCCAATGTGAAAGAAGTGAAACAAAAACTGACAGACACACTAAAAAACATCAAAATTAACGAATTCCAAAACTTTTGAGCAGTGGAAAAAGCATATTAATAGGTGTATTGCATCAAACGGAGAGTACATTGAAGCCGACTGAAGTTTAGATGTAAGAATATGGTGGGAGCAGTCAAGCTGTTAATACAGTCAACACCAACAATGGTGGCAAATTCTAGAATCAGAAAAGACATATTGTAATTTTTTTCCCCCAACAGTCAAGAAATATGAGGTTCTTGTCAATCACAAAATGACTGGCTTTAGGAGTTGAAGAAGACATGAGGCAGGACCCTCCAGAAAAGGAATTTATTTATTAAAAATTGTGTATTTATTCTTACATGTCTAAACTTCAGTTGCCTTCAAAGTACTCTCCGTTTGATGCAATACACCTATTAATATGCTTTTTCCATTGCTCATAAGCTTTTGAATTCATCAGTTTTGATGCTTTTTAGTGTGTCTGTCATTTTTTGTTTCATCTCTTTCACATCGGCAAAACATTTTTATTTGAGGATGCTTTTCATTCAGGGAAACAAGCAAACAAAAAAGTCGCTCAGGGTGAGATCGGTTGAATAGGGAGGACGGGGCACAGGATCATGCCGTTTTTGTCAAAAACTTCAGGAACACTTGGCGCGAAGTGGCAGGTGCAATGTCCTGGTGGAAGAACCAGTCACTTGTTTGCCACAAACAAATTCACTGAAGTCAAATGCAGCCTCTCACAACAACGCTATCTGGTACACTGGTGCCAATGGGTTCCTAGAACACTTACCTAGTGCGGGAAGCCTGTACTACAAGGGGCTGCCTTCCAAAAAATAATTCCAGGTTTTCTAGGTCCTCCCTCATATTGTAGAATAAGTTTTAGAGCTGTGATGTGACCTATTCTAGTTACATAATAAGAACGTAGTGACACTAAGCTATTTTAATTTAAGATGGCTTAATTATCAACCCAATGTTTTTTCTTCTTCATTACATGGTATATACTAAAAAGTGCCTGTACTTATAAACTTAAAACTTGTAAGTCTTCACAGAGGTAAATGAGTGAAAGCATGTCAATTCTGTACTTTACTAACAGATTACATGATTTGTCATGCAAAATAATATTTCTCTTGGCAGCTACATTTTCCTTTAAATGAAAGCAATTTTTATGTGCTATGCTAAACAACTCATCATGTTGAAAAGTATAAAACCATAGGGCTGAAATATTTATTCATCAAGGGAAGATGATTATGATAGAAAGAGATAATAAAATAAGAAAAACTTGTGAGAGTATGAAGCAAGTGTCTATGGGAGAATTCACTAAAAAATCCCAAAAATTTCTAATGCAGGAGAGATTTATGCATTGTATACGACTTGCCATGCCAATGCAGTTTTAAATAATCAGAGACAAAATGAAAAAATAATCCATGAAAGGAATAATCTTCTAATTATGACTATAGAAGGCTGACATCAAAATAACATGTCCATTAACCTAATGACACCTCTGAAAACACTTTTCTTTATAAATTCATTAAATATTTATTGAATGGTAACTGTGGTCCATGATATTTTCAAGGTGTTCAGGATTCATCATGAATGAAACAAGGAGACTTGCCCTCTTGGAGTTTATTTTGTGTTCAGTGAGTGGAGAGATAGGGAAAGGGAGAGATGGAAAAGACATTGGCAATAAATCATGAACATAACAAGCATAGATTCCATATTGTATGTAGGATACATTAGTAATTAATATGTAAAAGTGGAAAATAACTAGGAAGTCAAAGAAGGGAGCATGTGATGGGTATATTTTGAATAGAACGTCAACTTGTCATTGATTTGAAAAAACTCTTAAGGGAGCTGAAGGTACGAGTCATGCAAAAACCCCAAAGACTGCTCCTGGCCTAGTAAACAGCCAGCAAAAATCCCTAGTATGAGGGCACATTTGAGGAACAGCCAGAGGGAGGTGGTTTGCCCAGGGTGGTGGGACCAGTGGAAAGAGAAATGAGTCCTGAAGTTCAAAATTGCATATGGTGTTCAAAGTCACTTGACATTTATCCTGAATAAGTAAGAAAGCCATTGGATAGTATGGAGCAGAGGAGAACGAAGAATTGAATAACTTTAACAATACCATCATGTCTGTGTGAGAATAAATGGGAAGAAGTAAGAGTGGCTAGATTGAGGCTAAAATAGAGTTTATACTGAACTAGATGAGACGTGGAGGGGCTGTCGCTACAATAGTAAGCCTGGTGAAAGTGACAGTAATGCAAGTGTGATCAAAGGCCACACTTGGTTCCAAAGATTCAAGAACTTTTACATTTGCACACCTAAGTGAGCAGCAAAGCAGGGCTGGGGAGACCACAGGGACCGAGAGTTCACTTAGATATAGGTTTCAACGGTTTGTCAGTGCAGAAGAAAAGGGTCTAAAGATATCATTAGTTTGAAAATCAGCAAAGAGAGGAAAGTAGGCCTGGTCCTTAATCCTCATAGGGTGACCTCATACTCTTATTTGGCAGACGCACATGAAGGGATGGCAACTTTAAACTCACCTTGGTCACTTTGGACAAAAAAATGCGGAGGTGTACAAAGAGCCATAGAAACTATTTGTGTGCGTGGAGGATGTTCCTGCAACTGAACTCACTTGCTTTCTTCC
The DNA here is from genome assembly GCF_000164805.1 of Carlito syrichta. NCBI lineage: Eukaryota > Metazoa > Chordata > Mammalia > Primates > Tarsiidae > Carlito > Carlito syrichta. Next base: position 409,417 of record NW_007233412.1, on the reverse strand, counting down.
TGGTGTGAGAAGCCCATTTTTTTCATGCCACAAAGAGAAAAAAAAAAAAAAAAACAGTTGCTTTATATTAAAAATCCTAAAGATATTATGGAGACAAAGAAAAGCAGCATGAGATGGATATTTGTTTGGAATGCTCCTAGCTAATCATAAAAGAAATTAAACGGACTCTCAAATATCTTTTCAAATGTGGACCAAATTGTCTCTTTCATACTTGTTTATAAGGCATTAGTATTTATAGACTCATGTATAAAGATAATGAAAATGTATGGCAACCTACTGTAATTTAATACATGACCCCTTCCTCTCTCTTCTCTCACTTTTTCTCCCAACTCCTTCTTTTCCTTTCTTTCTTTCTCTCTCCTTTCCTTTCTTTTTTCCCTTTTCCTTGGTTACAAAACTTTGGATCTTAAGATCTTGCCTTTGGATTAAAGAGAAAATAGTTAAAGAAACGGGCTGGGATTGAAACTTCTGAAGAGGACTGAACAATAGACAAAAAAAGAGCAATTAGAGGAAGCAAATAAAAAAAGTGACAGGGAGATTGGAGGGCAAAATCATCAATAAAAATTACTCTAAAAGTCAAGAAAGATGGTTTAAACAAAAACAAGAAGAAATGAATGAGTTCAATCGTTACCATGCAAAATCCTGTAACTAATAAAATTGCCACTCGTTCATACAATACTGTTGATTCTGAAATTCTCATGTCATCTCGAACAAGGAACACAGAAGAGTAAGAGTAAAGAGCAAACTTTAGAAGAGTTTTAGCAATTAAGAAGACACTAGATTCTAAATTCAGAAATATAAAGACATCTTGAAATTTTTTTAGAACGCTTAAAACACGTGGAGAGGATATTAGAAAAATAAGCAGCCATAATATGCACATGAAATGACTACCATATGGGAGTCTTCATTCATATACAATATCTTTCACCACTTTGCTCCTGACTATAATTCTCTAATCATTTCCACCTACTCAGTTCCTTATTCACAACTTCTGCTGAGTTAGAATAGAGTCACACTCCTCAAATGGACTGAAAAAAAAGAATGCTGTACCTCCCACAGAGCAAGCTAAAAGTTAGAACACCTTTTGGTCCTTTGCATCAACTAGAATAAAAGTATAAAGAGAGACTGCTATAAAACAGTTTTAAAAAAAGGTTATCAATAAAGGCTAGGGAACTGTAAGTAGGAGAAATCATGTCTCCATGTAGAAGGATTTGAGTCACTACTGTAGTGTAAAATTATGTTACTATATAAATATGATTGACTTCAGAATATGGACTCAGTAGCTGGCTATTTTCACTACAGATGATACAACTTCTTGAATTTATTTTTTATTTTAAAGATGTAGGGTACAATTCAAGGTTAGGTATACAAATGTTCATTATGCAGGTAGTCCAAACAAAACGAATAAGCTGATTCAATTTCATCTCCTATCATGAAGTTTGTTTTACACTAAAATGACTACTTTATTTATTAATCTCTGAAATACCTTACCCAAATAGAATAAGACAAGATTCTTTCCATGGTCTGAGTGGTTGCAATTTTTCTAAGGTGGTGAGGCAGTCACATTTTATTTTATTTTTCTTTACTTACTTGACCACACCCAAAGTCCAAAGGTTCATATTCACAAAACAGCCATATCACATTTGTTTCATTTTCCTATGTCGCTGCTATTTTCCCCTAAACTTCACACTGTAAGAGCTTATCAATACCCATGTCACAGCATACCATACTACCATTCAATGGTATGTTCTATTCTGTTGAATCAAAACTCAGAGTACATTTCCACTTATGAAAATTTGTTGAAGAGATTTTGATTTCAATTCTAAATATGTGTCTTTTAATATTTTATACTTAACTCTCAATTTGCATCACTTTCCACTCAGCTAACATTTTGTGTGTGTGTGTGTGTGTGTGTGTGTGTGTGTATATATATATATGTATATATATATGGATTTAGACAACTAAAATTACTATGTGAATACAGTTGCTAAAACCACAATAAACATACACCATCATGATGAAATGCAAATACTAAAATATGTAAATTGAGGTGCCATGTGACTCAGTTCAATTAATATGAAACCCGATTTTATTACTTAAAGGGACATTTATTAATCCCCTGTGTCTAGTAATGTACTAGTCTCTATTTAGTCTCAAAGTAAGCTTACTAAATTCCCTCCTTTTGGAGACTGGATATATCTTTTATTACTATAAAGAGACATTATCGGCTTTTTATATCAAAAAAACTTCTCATCATATATAATTCCAAATTATTGTAGCAGCTCAAAAAATGGAAGGCTGAGAAGGTGGAATATTTCTACTACAATGCTGCTGGGTTCAAAATGTGTTTTTTGTTTTTTTTTTGACATTGCCTTGAGTGACATTTTATGAGCCACATGAGAAAATTCCCCTTAGTGCTTTAAATCCATGACTCATTTATTTTTAACCCTCAATGACTTTTCTTATTTTGATAATTCATTTTAGCCACCATATTTGACTGTAGATAATTCTTAACTATTATGAAAGTGAAATTCATTTTAGGAAAAAAAAAATCAAAATTTGTTGTTATTGCATTTATTTAATGGACAGGTCATAGGTTCTGAAGACATGTTGTGGTACTTTCATGGAAACATCAGCATGCTACTTTATAACCGGATCTCACAAATGAGATAACTTAGCAGTGAAGGAGAGGAAAGAGAGATGGAGAGATCTCTGGAGAGTAGGTATGAAAGTATGCTAAGGAGACATAGGCTACGCATTTTATCTGTGGGATTTTCCTTTTACAAAACTGACTTCACCACACAAGACTTCCTTTATTAAAATAAATGGCAGACACTATAGTACTCAGTACATCCTAGTGTACAGAGCAGTATGATTTTGTGGCTAAGAACTTGAACTCTACAGTCTGATAGTGAAAATTGAAATCTGGCTCCAAAGCTTATTAGCTCATTACCTAAGTGACATTGGGCAAGTGTCATAAAATGAAAACAATTGTTAAGAGTATTAAAAAGATCTAAATAATAGCGTTTAGCATGGTGTCTGGAACATTGTGTACTAAGTAATTCAGTTTTTCTATTTTATCTTTGCTTCCTAGCTTGTGTGTATATGTGTGTCTGTGTGTGGATTTACGTGTGTGTTGTGTACTTCCAGGTGTTGAGTATGTCTCTGTGTGTGTGTAGCATTTTCAATACATCAAATTTTACATATATTTGACGATGCTAAATAGGCTACAAGAATAGTTTATAATAATATTAACTATAACTTTTTTATTGCAGAGAAAAATATTTCACTTAACTTTCCTGATTAAAAACAATAATCCATATGTGAACACATTATAAGGTCTGATACCTTAATAGTGCCTTGTCAATTTAAGATTTACTGAGTAGTTAAATAATATTTTTAAATGATGTAATCATAATTATTCAAGGCATAAATCAACTTTGGATCAAGTCTGGTAAGTATTAGCGTTAATATTTTAAAATTCTTCTCTTTTTTGTTTTGTTTATCTTAGGGGCAGAAGCATGATGTGACAACCAAAATAAAACAATCTTCTTATGCCAAAAAGAAAAAGAGATATAATTGATATAGAAACATGCAATGCTATCTTAGAGTATGGATAGGCAGAACCATGAGAGTAGTCATTACTTAGGGCTGTCAAAAATTATTCCTTAAGGCTGGATACCACACAAATCAATTATATTTTCCTATTTCATCCACAAAGTTAGACAAATTCATGCTCAACATCTTTTCATTCTCATCGTTAATGCATTAATTCAACTTGAGTGAGCTTAAGAATTTTCTTACTAATCTTTCTAATATTTGTTTCTTTGTCACTTACTTCAGATCATTATTGTTCAAAAAAGCTTTCATTATTTTATTATAAATGTATTCAAAAATTTTAATTGTTTACTGTTGCCTTCATATTAAAAGACAAACTTAATATTTCTAAAATCTGGTATTTATATATTTCCAACAGACCATTTTTTATTGTCCTCTGACTTAAAATGAACTCTTTATTGTTTTGTACAGCACACCACTATATAATAGTGTTTACCTGCATAAAAACACTTTATCCAAACATTCCATACTAGGTATAGAAAGATTATCTACACTAACACCTTCACTATGAACGCTTCTCTAAACATATAATTCTCAGTAAATTCTTCTTAGTTTGAGTTCTCCTCTTTTCAATCTATTTAGCAGTTAATCATACATTATTTCAATCTGTTTTGTAGTATTTAATTGACATATTCCATATATTTTACTTCAAGTTAAGATAATTTAAACATATTTATGATTTTATAGGGTTTTATGTATTTCTCAGTATTTGTTATATATATATGTAATACACACAAACACATATATGTGCAGGCATATATGTGTATGTATATACATGTACACACACACATGTCTGTATATATGATGTAATCATGATTATTCTTATGTGTGTGTGTGTGTGTGTTTGTATATATTTAAATACAACAAAATTATCTCCTGGCCAAGAAGTAACAGACACAGAATTTACCATCCCACATGAATCAACCAAAACAGAAACAAGACAAAACAAAAAAATATATTAAACCACAGCTTTCAAGTCACTGGATATCGGGCAACAAAGAACAATGACCCTTATGAGAAGTGAAATGGATAAGATGAACCCTACAGGGAAAGATTTTACTGCCTTGAGAGTTTCTAGGCTGTGACACGAGGACAAGGAATGACAGTTGAGCTCAGAAAATTCCCTATTTCAGGAGGAGGAGATGAAAGTCCTGGGAGATTAAGGTGACTAGAGTTCTCTGGAGAGAACACTGGAGGGAAGTGAGCAGAAGAAGGAGAGACAAGGACATCTGCAGAAGACCCTCCTTTGATTTTCAGCAGAGTACTAATCAACTTGTGTGTCACAAAACCTCCCCGGGCCAGGAAAAGAACTGCCCAGATGTATTAGAGGCATCATATGTGCTGCCCTCACAAGGCAGGGAAAAATGCTTGTTCCCACCCACCAACCAAACTGGAAAAAAACCTCAAGATTTATGGACATGATGTGGAGCATAGACATACCTCATTTTGTTGTGCTTAGCTTTACTGCATTTCACAGATACTGCGTTTTGTACGAAGTGAAGGTTTGTGACAACCACATGTCAAGCAAGTCGATCAGTGCCATTTTTCCAGCAGCGTGTGCTCACTTGGTGTCTTAGTTTCACATTGGGGCACTTCTTGCAATATTTCAGATGTTTTCATCATTATTATATGTACTTTGGAGATCTATAAACAGTGCTGCTTGATATCCCTGCTGTAACTATTTTGGGAGAGCATGAATCACACCTATATAAGATGACGAACTTAATTAATAAATGTGTATATTCTGACTTCTCCACCAACCAGTAGTTTTTTCATCTCTCTCCCTCCAGGCCTTCCTATCCCCTGAGACACAACTGTATTGAGATTAGCCAAATTAATAACCCTACAATAGCTTTCCAGTGTCCAAGTAAAAGAAGAATCTTACTTTATATAAAAATCTAGAAATGATTAAGATTAGTGAGGAAGCATGTCAGAAGCTAAAGACAGGCTAAATTCTGGGCATGTTTGTCAAATGATGAGTCAAGTTGCTGATGCAAAGGAAAAGTTCTTGAAGAAAATTAAAAGTGCTACTCTAGTGAACACAGGAGTGATAAGGAAATGATATAAAAAAGATTTCAGTGGTCTCGATAGAAGATCAAACCAGACACATCATTTCCTTAAGCCAAGGCCTAATACGGAGCAAGGCCCCAACTCTATTTAATTCCATAAAAACTGAGAGGTGAGGAAACTGCAAAAGAAATGTTGGAAACCACCTGAAGTCGGTTCATAAAGTTTAAAGAAAAAACCGTCTCCAGACAAAAGTGTAAGGCGAAAGCAGCAAGTGCTGAAGGGGAAGCCATAGCAAATTATCTAGCTACGATCTAGCTAAGATCATTGATGAAGGTGACTACACTGAAGCACAGATTTTCAGAGCAGATTAACCAGCCTTATCTTAGAAGATGTCATGTAGGAATTTGATAGCTAGAGAAGGGAAGTCAACGCCTGGCTTCAAAGCTTCAAAGGACAGACTCTTTTCTTGGTAGCTAATGCAGCTGGTGACCTTAAGTTGAAGCTCAGACACATTTGCCATTCTGAAAATCCCAAGCCCCTTAAAAATTATGCTAAATTTACTTTGCCTGTGCTGTAAATGGAACATCAAAGCCTGGATGACAGCACATTTGTTTACAGCATGGTTTACTGAATTAAGCTCATCGGTAACAACTACTGCTCAACTATCTATTTTTTTTCTGAGCAGTAGTTGTTACCAAATGAGCTTTATATATATATATAGTGTGTGTGTGTATGTGTATTTCTTTCTTTGAAAATATTACTGTTCATTGACAATGTATCTCATCATCCAAAAGCTCTGATGCTGATGTACAAGGAGTTTAATGTTGTTTCCATGCCTGTTAACACAATATCCATTCGGCAGCCCATGCATCAGGGAGTAATTTTGCCTTTCAAGTCTTATTATATAAGAAATACATTTGGTAGGGCCAAAGCTGCAATAGCTTGATATTGGGCTGATGAATAGTGAAAATCTTCTGGACAGGATTCACCATTCTAGAAGCTAGCAAGAACATTCGTAATTCGTGGAAGGTGAAAATACCAACATTAACAGGATTTTGGAAGAACATGATTCTCACCCTCATGCACGACTTCGAGGGAGTCAGGACTTTAATGAAGAGAGTAATTGCAGACGTGGGGGAAGTGGCAAGAGAATTAGAATTAGAAGTGGAGCCTGGGCCAGGCTCGGTGGCTCAGCCTGTAATCCCAGCACTTTGGGAGGCCGAGGCGAGTGGATTGCCTAAGCCCGTGGGTTCAAGACCAGCCCAGGCAACTTGGCGAGATCTCGTCTCTACAATAAATAAAAAACTAGCTGGGTGTGGTAGCGTGTGCCTGTAGTTCCGGCTACTTGGAAGGCTAAGGCGGAAAGATCGCCAGAGCCCAGTAGGTTAAGGCTGCGGTGGCCAGGAGCGTGCCACTGCACTCTAGCCTGGGCCACAGAATGAGACTCCAGCTAAAAAATAAAAATAAAAAAGAAGTGGAGTCTGAAGATGTGACTGGATTGCTGCAATCTCATGGTATACTTAAAAGTCTGAGGAGTTGCTTCTTATGGATGAGCAAAGAATGTCATTTCTTGAGATGGAAACTACTCCTGGCAAACATGCTATAAACACGGTTGAAATGACAATAAGATATATCAAATATTAGATAAGCTTAGTTGATAAAGAAGTAGCAGGGTTTGAGAGGATTGATCACAATTTGGAAAGAAGTTCTACTGTGGGTAAAATGCTGCCAAGCAGCATGGTATGCTCTAGAGAAATCTTTCATGAAAGGAAAAGCCAATCAATGAAATCAACTTCACTGTTGTCTTATTTCCAGAAATTGCCACTGCTATTCCATTCTCTAGCAGCATCATCCCAAATCATGGGTAGCCATCAACACTGAGGCAAGACAATTCATATGCGAAAAGATTATAACTTGCTGAAGGCTTAGATGATCATTAGCATTTTGGGGCAATAAAGTATTTATAAATTAAGCCATATACACTAATTTTTTGGCATAGGGCTATTACACACATGATAGACTATGACAGAGTGTACACATAACTTTCATATGCACTGGGGAAACCAAAACCTTGTGTGATTTGCTTTATTGTAGTGGTCTGGAACCAATCCACAATATTTCCAGGGCATGCCTCTATGTGTAAGTTTCTTGCCTCAATAGTGAGGAATTATCAGTTCTTGATTAAAAATGCCTCTGATTCTATGTAATAGGCTGAACAGTAAAAATCTCAAGGATTCATGTGTTTCTCAATAACTTGATCATGTCCCATAAACAGTTCAAAAATATTTTTAGGAATACAAAAATATTCCACATATAAAAGGTAAAGTTTACAATATCTGGCATCCAATAAAAAAATTACATGGCATGCACAAAAATACAAGTCCTAACGAAGAGGAAAATCAATCAAAATCAACTCAGAAACGTCATAGATGTTACTTAGTAAAACGCACATTAGAAGAGCTAATATAACTGTGCTCCATATATTCAAATAGTGAAGTAAAAATATAAAAGATATTTTAAACAACCCAACTAAAACTAGAGATAAAAAATAAAATGCCCGATAAGAAAAATACACTGAATTTGATGGTAGCAGTTTAGATGTTACAATAGAAGATTGTCATGAGTTTGAAGGCATAGCAATAGAAACTACCAAAAGGAAGAACACAGAGGAAAATGATTTAAAAAATGTGAAGAGCCTTCATGAATCAATTTGCCTAATATATTTTTAATCATAGATTTTAATTGGCAGGAAAACAATATTTGAACAAATGATTTTCTACAAAGATGAAAAGGTAATTTAGTGAAGAAAGGACAGTTATTTCAACAGATGGTGTTGAAACAATGAGATAGCTATTGGCAAAATATGAACTAATACCTGTCATTTGGAACACAAGACAAAATTCATAAAAATAAATTATAGACTTAAACCCAAGACCATAAAGGTTCTAGAAGAAAACATAAGAGAAAATCATTGTTACCATGGAATAGAAAAGGAGTTTTCAACCTATCTAAGGTCCACAGGCTAAATCTGACCCTCCAATAGTATTTTTCATTAATAAGAACTATGAATATTTTTCAGTTATTAAATGATTAAAGATATGGAAACAGTGTACTATATCTTAACAAGAAAATTGTATAAAATTCAAATTTTAGTAATTATTAGAACACAGCTATGCTCATTCATTATATATCTTTTTGTGATTGCTTGAATACTACAACTGCAGAAATGATTAGTTGAGGCAGAAGCTGAATGAAACACAAAGTCTAAGCTATTTACTATCTGGTCCTTTAAAAGAGACTTTAAAAGAAACTTTAAAAAAAGTATCCCAACTGTTTAAATAGACAACTATATAACAGCAAAAGCACAACAATTTTTTTAAAATTGATAAGTTAGATTTTGTTGATATTCAAAAGATGTATTTAAGAGAATGAAAAGCAAAACACGGACTGAGAAAAAGAAACTGTTTTCTTACATATAACTAACTTTCCAAATTCCATGGTTAAAAAAATTCCCCACCCGAAAGGACAACATATTCAAACAGATATTTTACCAAAGATGTACGGATAGAAAATAAGTCCATGAAAAGATGCTCAACATCATTAGCTTTACGGAAATGCAGATTAGAGTCAAAATAAGGTACCATAGCTATCAGAACAGCAAAAGTTATAAAGACTGACCACATTAAGTGTAGGAAATATGTTAAGAATCTAGAATTCTCATACACTGCTTCAAATACCAGGTAGTGTATGTTGGTCCTTTCTTAAAAGTGGAAACATAACATGATGCAGCCAGCTCACTTGTCAGTATTTTCCCAAAAGAAATGAAACATAGGTTTATAAATAAAGACTTGAACATAAATGCATACGCAATTCAAAGACTTTTAGAATTTGTTAAAAACTTCTGCATTCATCGTGTGTGTGTGTTTATGTGGGTGACAGAGAGAAAAATGAAAAGAAATAAATGAAAAATTGGGAACTTTGTAGATTAGTTAGTGGGAATTGTGAGACTCTGAATTGATATGCTATGCTTTCTGTCGATCAAATGTAATGAAGAATTTTTATCCTGTGTATATTCATAAATTTGAAAATCAAAATACTGGGTAAATAAACAAAGTCTTTGCAAGGAAGTCATTCTAGGCAATGGAGGAAGTTTAGTTTTCTAAATTACATGTTGAAGTTTAAGTAAGTTATGGTATTCTCTCAATAACCCGAGGGGAGTGATTCCACATGGGATTGGTTTCAGGATCTCTGTGGATACCAAAATCCACTGAGACTCAAGTCCCTTATATAAAATGGCATAGTACTTACATATAACCTCTACACATCCTCCCATATACTTTAAATCATTTGTAGATTACTTAAAATCCCCAATACAATGTAAATTCTTATAAATCAATTATACTGTATTTTTATGTTAGTTTTTATTGTTGTATTGCTATTTTTTACTGTTTTATTATTTAGAATATATTTTTATCTTTATTAGTTGAATCCACAGATGCAGAATCATGGATACAAAGGGTCGAGTATAATTCTTACAAGTGCCTTATCTCTCTTTACCTTCCAATAAAATGATCTTTTATCTTTATTACAGGCATTTCTGGAAAGAATTATAGCCTTTTTCTACCATTTCTCTTAGAACTATAGAAACAGTCTTACTGTTCTCAGAAAGCCCGACATTTCATTGGGTATCAGAGCATGAGACTTTTGCCACCTCGAGATTCATTTGATTGCCGGATAATTCACACCATCTCTGCTTCCCAGACACTGATACCGTCATATATACATAGTAATCTTTATTTTTAAAGCAGGCTAAGGATTGTAGATCACAAGTTTGTTGAAGAAGCAGCTATTTTCATTTAGCCTGGCCAGCTGGCGTATGTCCTATAAACCAGACTGAACTTGAATCTTACAGAGTAGAAAGTTCTGATCCTTTAAGTGACAGAGTAATAAAGTGGGACAAATGATCCTTCCATGTAATCTCACGCAACATCACACTTCAAGGCTCCCAGTTAGTGAGCTAGTACTGGCTCTTCAGTTTTAAGTACCTACAATTGACCATAAGTTATATTATATCTGCCGTCTCCTATTGATTTTATTATTTCAAGAATCCTGTAAATAACTTTCATCTTTTCTCAACTGTTTATTATTATGAAAGGTTGTCCTGAATCAAGCATTAATTTATGAAAAACAGATGCAAATGTTCACTCTCTCCCTATATATATATATTTATAGTTATCATCCATCTATCTTTCTGTCCTTCACAACCCCAAATTTTTAGAGAATGTTCTGAAATCCCAAAACTGCAAATTTTATATACTATACAACCTAGCATAGTGTCAATGTATTTTCCTCTCTTATAAAAAATAATAATGAAAATATATAGAATAGAATTGTTTATACTCCATAATTATTTCTTAAATATATAATCTTATCCATAAAATTCTATAAAGTACATGAAAAGTTGAAGGAACACCAAGGGTAATCTAGACCAACTCCCATAATTTATAAATGATGATATTAGGGGCAAAAGGGTTTAGTGACTTACTCGAGGTAATAAAGTGAGTAAATGCTTTGACTGAACTTGAATCCCTCTCTTCACTCATTCCTTAATTAGACAGTTCTAGTGATGATACATTATGCTGACTACAAAGGTTATATAAAGAAAAAGGCACAAGTCCAGTCACCCAAGTGACCAGAGTCTGGCAGGGAATATGCCAAGTCACATGCCCGTTAACCCAATTGATAATTGGCATCCACTGTTCTTTTCTTAAATCAATCTACCACTAAAAACATGTAACAAGCAAAATATTCATAACATTGCATCCAACAGCATAGACTTGTGGACTTAACTTATTTCTGTTATAAAATATGCACAATAACTATTAAAAAAGGAGGAACACTCGCTAAATCTTTTTACCAGTAATGACTTTTATTGAGTTTTTGACTGACACCTCACATAGTAACCATGAAAACAAATTCATCATGCAGTGCTAAACTTTGAAAATCAGGGCCTAAAACTGAGAAGTGACTGTGATTCTAATTTACATCTATGCTCAACTTCCTTTGCAACAAGGTACAGTTTTACTCTTGGCCAAAACAAAATAAGAATGAATAAGGAGCTTTCAATGACCACTTGTCACAGTTTCTTTTTACAACTTACTACTGTATTGTTTTCAAGTGTGTTTGTGGAGAGGAGGGTGTCCATTCTTTCCATACCATGTATGCTGCTTGTGTAGAAATGCATATTCCTCCACACACCACTCTGATGAGATGACACGTTCAACATTATTTCATTCTTTAATCCACCAGTAAAAAAGGAGAAGAAAATATCCAAGCAAGTTTGGCAGACACTCTCAAAAGATTGTTGGAGTTAATGATAGAATTGTTTAAAATAATTAAATATCCATTACTTTGATACGTTTGTAAAGGAAGATGCAATTTTAGCTTATCAACACTTAGGGAATAAAACTTCAGCGAGAAGTGCCTAGTTAGAATGATAATAAAGATGATATGACCTACAGAAAGGAAATCTTAGAACAACAAGAGAAGATGTGTCCCACAAGGAGCTGTTGGCAGCCACACAGTGTGTAACATTTGACATCAAGTTTGATAAGACACAGGTGAGCGTTCAGAGGATGGAGCCTGAACTAAAGGTGGAACAGCATGGTCTGTTGAATCAGGTACCTTTCAGACCATGTTTTCTTTGATGTTCACAACCTGGAAACCTAAACTTTACGCACAATGGCTTCACTCACCAGAAAGGCTGCTCACTAAAATGCAGTATAAAGGCATCCACTTCTATGAATCCAACCTGAGTGGAAACAAAGGAAGAATGGCAGAGTGGCAAGGGGTAGGAATCACAGTCTTTGGGCCCCTCCACAGATTTCTTTCCTGCTGTGTGTGTCTCTGTGAGTGTCAATCTCTCTGTCACCCCCTCACATGAGCACATGCACACAGGCACATATATCTAGCCTTTGAATGATTCCCGGTCACTGAGAAGAATTCAGAATATTAGATAACATTTTAAATTTAATATTAGGCCTTATAAGCAAAAAGTGAAAACAGCATGTATATTATATATATATAAAGAGTATTTTAATAAATATATGTTATATAGATGATAGATAGATAGATAGATAGATAGATAGATAGATAAATAGATACTGTTTATATATCAATCTCAGATAGAGAAATTTAACAAGTTGGCTCAAGACTCTCAAATAAACTTGCCTGGCACAGAATATCTCCTCCAGCATCTCATTATCCAGGATGGATTACCTTAATATACTGTGTGCAATTTCTTTCTTTCATTTTCATACTACACCCCAGAAGCAAATTCTGAAAGCATTAATTTTTAGTACCAACTTTTAGTAGCAGCTTCAATACCAAATTTAGCCAACCATAAGGCAACTTAATTATCATTCTAGATAGATAGATAGATAGATAGATAGATAGATCTATCAGTGGGAGACAAGAGTAAAAGGCAGATACAGGCCTCAGCTTCTCGCTACCAGTCAAGATTCTCCACAGTGGAAGAAATCAGGTACACAAACACTAAGCTCTGAACACTTTATTATCTCCGAGGACAGGTGGATAACGCTTTTTAGCTCTGTGACCATGAGAATGTCAACTTACCGCTCTTAGTTCCTTGGCTTGTAAAATGGGGGGTAATCATATTAATTACCTCATGGGATTTTACTGATGATGAATATATATCAAGACTTGAAGCCTTGCCCGTTACATAGAAGATGCCACATTAATAGTCCTTATTACTATGGTTTAGGTTAGAACTCTCTTCAGAATTCTTTATTAAGGCCAAAGAACATTTCAAACTGTTTAGAAGCAGTTCCACCAATCTCAGGTTAAATAAACATGCTTTCTATTTTGAGGCTTAACTTTAATTATACTGATCATTTTCTAGGCCATAATGCCTCACTCTTCTGTAACATTGCAGAAACACAGTATCATTTATGCAACCATTATGGTGCTTTTGAGTTTATTATGCCTAGTAAAGTTCAAAGGCTTACAGAAACAGTATTTATTATGAAACTAATTACAGGGATCTTTAGTTGGTTCTGTCATCTGAGAACATAGCTAGGTAATAGTAGCCATTTGCCACTGGCATTAGAGTCTTGGTTCAAGTCTGTATCTCTACTGGCTCTTAAAAAACCCTGAATAATGGAACACTGAAGTCTATAACACTTTTCATCACATAATGATTGCTGTGCTTGTCCACACACAGGCACTTTAAAATAGATATACACTGCACTTGCATCCACTCAAGGATTTGAGATAAAGTCTATGAAAGTGGCTATAAATGTCAACATTATACAGCATCATAGTCCCATATTTGTGTCAGGAAGGCATATTACCAGTTTAAGGCTGTAATCATTCATGTCCTACCAAGGAATAGTGTGACACATCCATTTAGAATGACGTTCTGCTCACAGAGAGCATTATATTTTAAAAATGCACATATTCTCTGGCCTGAATATACAGCATTGACGAGGTATGTGAGAAGCTGTTTTGCATCACGATAACTATTATATGTAATCACTGAACAAGTTGGGTTTAAAAAAGTTTTGTAATTGTATTCTTTTGTAGCTACCAATAATCCCATTTGCTAGAAATAAATTATCTTTTGTTAAAAAGCATGCACATTTTAAGGTTATTTTTCTCATTTTTTTCCTCAAAAAATAAATTCAGGTATATTTTCCTGTCAGGTAGGCATAAGCCTAGGTAGCTGGAATAGTAATCTAAGTTATATTACTGTATTCAGACAAATTTTTAGCTGTCAGACCAAAAATGCAAGAAGGACAATTTGGTGTATTTTCTTCCATTTCTTAGGAAAACTCAAGGTCAATGTCCTATCAGGGGAGAATCTTGAATGAGGCAAAGGAATGGTCGAGGTACAAGTAGCAACTCATTTGGGTCAATATCTACATGTCACCTGAAATGATTTTCTCGGTTTCTGTATCTGTAGATAAACCTGTTGACCTCAGTGACTTTTATTAAAATGTCCTACTTCTGAAAAATACAATGCTAAATTAAGTATGTTTAAGAAGGTTTGTCCATGCTTTATTTCTTTTCTTTTGTTCCTGGGACTTTTTTTTTTTTTTTTGAGTGGATGTGCTCAGTAAACTTTCTCGCCTGTGCAATATGCATTCCCAGAATGTTAGAGTTAGTTTAGACCACAATGCATCTCTTCAGTCACTTTTCCTGATTCTATTAAAAAACTAGCAAAGATGTAGCAAGTTGAATTTATATAACTACCTAAATTAGGTAATTTGGTAAAGAAAAATGAGTACGGATTTATAAAAATTGAAAATAGGTATTATATAACCCATAATACTTCCCTATAACAAAAACAAATGTAGGTTTTAGATACAAATCTGACTTTATTTGGAATTACTTTGATAACAGTGTCTAATCATTACTTTTTATGTGTATGAAGTCAGTTTTATTAATGAAATTGTAATGTTTTTATGGGTGTATCAGTATGAATTTAAACATTTGTGATTAAAACAGACACCTCTGCATTCATGTTAATGTATCACTATTTACATATTATCAATCTGACATGAAAATATGGGTAGGAAAGCCCATGGAAGTTCTTAGGAGTTTTTAAAAATGTAAATCCTGTAGTTGAGGAGGTACAATGATATTTAAAAAAAAATAATGACAATATACTCCATTTGTTTGATTATAATTATTTTCTTTGATTTTAGAGTATGTTTATGTAAGAAGAAAAAAAATCAAGCTTGTAGGTATAGCTAAATGAGCAGCTTTATGTTTATTCTCTTTTATTTTGTGTTTCACTTTACCATGCGATAAGATTTGTATCCAGATAGTCAGAAAATACCAAAAAAACAAAAACAAAAACAAAAAACCTGAGTGGGAATTGATTATTATTTATTATTATTATTTTTTAACCTATTTTGGCCTATCATTCTGTAACTCTGCTCTCAATCACTTATATAGCTAATCCTGAACTATACCCCACATCTAAAAAATAAAATAAGTTAAAAAAATTTAAAAGTCACTTAAAGGCAAAATAATAATAATAGTTAAACTGTGTGACAATACAAATGCAAAATATTTGTTGTCAATGGTGGAACACAGGTCAGGTCAGCATCTAGGAAGTGCTCTGTGGAGGATCAGTGACACATTCAATGATCTTTTTTTTTTTTTTTTTTTGAGTTGGAGTCTCACTCTGTCGCCCAGGCTGGAGTGCATTGGCCGCTCCGACCGCAGCCTCAACCTGCTGGGCTCCGGCAATCCTTTGGTCTCAGCCTTCCAAGTAGCTAGAACTATAGGTATGCATCACCACGCCCAGTTACTTTTTAAAAATTTATTGTAGAGATAAGGTCTCACCAAGTTGTCCAGGCTGGTCTCTAATCTCTGGACTCAGGCAATCCTCTTGTCTGGGCCTCCCAAAGTGCTAGGATTATAGGTTTAAGCCACCGTGCTCAGGGCCATGCTTAATCTGAAAGTCAGTCAATTATTTAGTCTCCTAAGAATTTCAGCATACTTTTTCTGGGCCCTGACATCCACTTCTATCTCAGCATTAGTTTAAACTCATTCTAAATCATATCTTAGTTAAAAAAACTTTCATACCTTTAGTATGTTGGGAAATGCATATTTAGATAAAATGGGCTCTGGAATTTTAGAATTGGTTGTCTATTTTTCCATCCAAAAATTAGTCCAGATGTTTTCTGCAAACTAAAGACACATTTCATTTTTCCTCTCCGAGAGTTGTTATTGGTTACTTGAGTTACTTTCTCATATTCAATGATCCAGCCCTACTGATAATGTCAATATCAGGAAAACATAATTTTTTTCTACCAAGCTGACTACACAGAATTCCAAGAAGATTCAAACTCACAAAGACTTGAATCTTCAGAAAAACAAATACCACTCACCAGTTTAAATTTTTTTTACATTGTTGTTGATTCTGTTCATCGACAACAAATTCTTTCCATGACCCGTAATGACTAGTTAAAACTTGTTCATGCCCTGTTACTTCACCTGAAAGCAAACTTCTTCCACTTGCACTCCAAGCATAGTTATTTGTATTGATTAGATCTACAATAATTCTTTTGCCTGGCTACTCCTGTATCAGATAAAGTACAGAAATTGTCAACTATTAAAATAACATTTGTATAAAGAGTAATGCAAATTAAATGCAATGAAATAAAGGCAAAGCCCTTCAATGACTCTTATTATTCACATATCAGTTAACATGACTCAGTGAATCAACATGACTCATAGTAATTTGTATTATTATGTTGAAAAAGCTGTAACACATTTCAATTTTGTTGTAGAGAATCCTTTTATCTCCGTGGAGAATACACACTCTATTGGCTGTTCCTGGTGTATGTTTCAAGAACTCCCTTCCTTTTCCAAATTTATTCATTTTTAATATTTAAATCTCAATCTTGGTAAATATAATTGATCATAGATTGCTTTAGAATGTCAATATTGTAAATGAAAATATACAGAAAAACAGGGTATGCAATCAAATGAAATTATAATCTGCCATTAGAGGCAGTGAACTACAAATTCCCATGAGAATAAATAACGGAGAATTACTCTTCCATATGTAGGAAGAGAACGGAGATAGAAACAATCACAAAAGAAACTCTTACATGAAAGGTACACAGAAGATGACCTCTGCTTTTGTTAAACAACCCAAAATTTATTTATAAAAAATGGTGGATTTATTCTTACATGTTTAAACGTCAGTCACCTTCAAAGTACTCCTGCTTGATGTAATGCACCTATCGAGATTGTCCCACTGTTCAAAGTAGTCTTTGAACTCATTAACTTTGACACCTTTTGGTGCTTCTGCTGTTTTTCATTTCAACTCTTCAAAAACGCTTCCCTTTGAGGACTTATTCATCCCGGGAGACAAAAGTCGCTCAGAGTAAGATTGGGTGAACAGGGAGGGTGGGGCGTGGGGTTCATGTCATTTTTTGGTCAAAATCTGCTGAACATTAAGCACAGTGTGGGTAGTTGTGTTGTCATGCTGGACGAAAGAGTCATCTGTTTGCCACAACTCACAAGATATCTTCCACAAATCGTGAAGCAAAACTTCCGAATAAAAACTTTGGTTGACTGTTTGGTCAGGAGGAACAAATTCTGAGTGCACTACAAGGGGATCACCCTGCAAAAAAATAATTTGGGGGTTTATTTTGACACCCTCCCATATATTACCATTCTTTACATATACATAAAATGATTGGAATTAGCCATGGGTATTAATTTTTCAATGCATATGAGATACAGAGAGTTGTTTTGTGTGGCACCTTCCCAGTTAAATATTCTCACCAGAGAACTTCAAAGAACACAAGATTTGTTTCAGGAAGGCAAAATGGAAAATGTAATAATGTTCTAAATTTTTCCTTGAAGACCACTTACTATAGAAGAAAGCTGTATCTCCCATGAAGGATCTTCAAAACATGGTTTTTAAACTAAAGTCACCGACTTTAATGGCTGCATTGCATATGTTAATATTAAACAAGTGTGCACTCCTGTAGTTCCAGTTACTTGGAAGGCTGAGGCAGAAGGATCTCCAGAACCCAGCAGGTCAAGGCTGCGGTGGCCGTGAGCATGCTACTGCACTCCAGTCTGGGTGACAGAGTGAGACTCCAACTCAAAAAAAAAAAAACAACAAAAAACAAACCTAAACAAGTAAATATTTTTTGAAAGAAAGAATGGATTAAAGATTGGATCAGGTTACACATATGTAAAAAAATCATGTTTGATTACTTTATGAGAGCATGGTATTAATAATGGAGACACTGTTTTCCAATGGAAGTAGTGTCAATTTCCATGTCAAAGAGAACTGCATTTCTATCTTGGCTCAGAAATTTGCTAATGGCGTTTGGTCTTGGACAAGATATTCTCTCTGATTTTTAGTGTTCTCATCTATAAAATGGCTATTATGTCTTGTGGGATTTCCTCACATGGTTAGGTATCATCTGAACACTGTGGATATTTAGTAAATTGTATCTATGATTATTATGAACAAATCTCCTTAGTAAAATATATAAGTCTAATAATAAGATTCATAATTATGTCACAGGCGTAACTGTTTTACCATAACTCTGTTTCTACTTCAGGGAAAATAACTTAAAATCCACCCTATTCTTTTTTCTGATTGATTAAAAAAATTTTTTTAATTTATTTTTTTATTTTATTTTAAAGATGTGGGGTAAAATTCAGGATTACATGCACAAGTGGTCATCATACAGGTATAGTGTGGGGCCTTCCTTTGGTCCTCTTTTTGCCTGGTCTGAGGTCAGGAACACTTATTAATGTTATGTGCCCTCCCTACCCCTAGTAGTTTCCAGCTACTGCCAATCCCTTTCTTATAGTATTATGGTAAATGTTCAGGGTCTGCTTATGAATGAGAACATGTGGTACCCTGATCTTTGTTTCTGTGATAAACCACTGAGCATTGTGGACTCTAGATCCATCCAAGTGGTTGCGTAGTCCATAATTTTGTTATTCTTTATGGCTGCATAATGTTCCATCATGTATATGTACCATATTTTATTGTATGCAGCCCATTTTCGATGGGTGGCACAGTTGGTTCCATGTTTTTGTGATTGTAAATAGTACTGCAATAAACATTCTTATGCAGGTATCTTTTTCGTAGAGTGTTTTAATATGCTCCAGGTACATATTCCCAAAAGAGGGAATGATGGACTGTATAGAAGGTCAATTTCTAGTGCTTTTAGGAATCACCACACTGTTTTCCGCAGAGGTTGAACTACTTTGCATTCTCACCAACAGCGTAGAAGTATGCCCTTTTCTCCACAACCTCATCAGCATCTGTTGATTTTTGTTCCACTCTTACTGAGATTAGGTGGTATCTCAATGCAGTTTTTTGATTTGCAATTCTCTGATGATCAGTGATGCTGAATATTTTTTCATGTGTCTGTCAGCTGATCATATGTCTTCTTTTGAGAAGTATCTATTCATACCTTTCACCCACTTTTCAATGGGGCTGTTTGTTTTTTTCCTTTCAGCACATTTAAGTTCCTTGTAGATCCAGGATGTTAGGCCTTTGCCAGATATGCAGTTGGCAAATATTTTTTCCCATTCTGTGGTCTGTCTCCCCATTCACTTGATTGTTTCTTTGCTTTGCAGAAGCTTTTCAGTTTGATGAGGTCCCACTTGTCAATCTTATCTCTTATGGCATGTACTTTTGGGGTTGTGATCAGGAATGGGTTGCCTATTCCAATTCCCATAAGGGTGTCTCCTGCATTTCTAAGATTTTTTTTTTTTTTTTTTTCTGAGTTGGAGTCTCACTCCAGACTGCAATGCAGTGACCGCTCCCGGCCACCGCAGCCTCGCCTGCTGGGCTCCAAAGATCCTTCCGCCTCAGCCTTCCGAGTAGCTGGAATTACAGGCATGCGCTACCACGCCCGACTGATTTTTTGATTTATTGTAGAGATGAAGTCTCACTGCCCACGCGGGTCTCAAACCCGCGGGCTCAGGCAATCCACTCACCTCAGCCTCCCAAAGGCACGGGATTACAGGCTGAGCCACTGAGCCCGGCTGAATTTGTTTCTTACAGGCATGCATACTAATCTCTGATAATTGTATTTCTTCAGGGTCAGTTGTGACTTGATCTTTTGTGTTTCTGATTGTGTTTATCTGGGCTTTTTCTTGGTCATTCTGGCTGGGAGTCCATCAATCTTGCTTGTCCTTTCAAAGAACCAGCTTTTTGTTTTGTTGATTTTTCCTATTGTATTTTTGTCTTCTTTGTCCCATATTTGGGATTTTACTTTGGTGATCTGGATTCTTCTGCTGAAGTTAGGGTTTTGGTGGTCTTGTCTTTCTAGCTCCCTTATGAGATTTGTTAGGCTGTTAACTTGTTCTCTTTCTATTTTCTTGATGTGTGTTTGTAAAAATGAATTCCCCTCTCAGTACTGTTTTGATGGCATCTCAAAGGTTTTGGTAAGATGTTTCTTAATTTTCATTTGTTTCCAGGAATCTTTTAATTTCTGTATCGACCCAGGAATTGTTCAGCATCATGATGTTTAGTGTCCATGTCTTTGTGAAAATCCACCCCATTCATAGTTCGATAACAAGTTATAGTTTTTTGGGGTTTTTTTTGAGTTGGAGTCTCACTCTGTCACCCAGACTGGAGTGCAGTAGCCACTCCCGGTCACTGCAGCCTTGACCTGCTGGACTCTGGAGATCCTTCTGCCTCAGCCTTCCAAGTAGCTGGAACTACAGGCGCGCACTACCACGCCCGGCTAATTTTTGATTTATTGTAGAGAAGAGGTCTCGCCAAGTTGCCCAGGTGGGTCTCGAACCCGCAGACTCAGGCAATTCACTCACCTCAGCCTCCCAAAGTGTTGGGATTGCAGGCTGAGCTACCGAGCCCGGCTATAAGTTATAGTTTTATTGTAGTAAGTATCGCTAATGTGTTTTTACATAGTAGATATGATTGTGTCATACTTATTATTTGGTAGTATATCCTTGACATATTTTATGCATGTACATAAGTGGAACATGTATAAATACAGTGCAGATGCCTTTGTGCACCAAACCCATGTCTTGTAACTATATTAATGTATTGTTCAGTGCAACTGAAACCCTATTATACCACACTTGACTCTCTGAAAAGCAATCATCCCTTTCAGAAGAGTTCACTCAGTACTAATCAATGAGAATAGAAACATCACTTGTCACTACTCAAGTGCTTTGATTTGTATAAGCTGTATAACAGACAGAGAAGACATGGTGACAGTGCCATTCTT
Organism: Carlito syrichta; assembly: GCF_000164805.1. Lineage (NCBI taxonomy): Eukaryota > Metazoa > Chordata > Mammalia > Primates > Tarsiidae > Carlito > Carlito syrichta. The sequence continues at coordinate 388,010 of NW_007233412.1, read as the reverse complement.
TGCCTGACCCTAGCCCCATTTTTCAATTCAATCCTCTGGAGCCTTTTTATTGATTACTATTAACTCTCAGATGCTGTCTCTATAGCTGAAGCACAGAGTTGTAGACAGACTGTCTATAACCACTTGCTCTTTGAGTCTTATTTAAAAGTTCATAATGCTTCCTACTGGAAATATCAGTATTTTCTATGAAATAGTATTCAAAAGCCATTATGGAATATGAGCATTACTGAATAAATCCATTCATTTTTCCAGAAAGCAAATGCCTACAATTTTAATTATGTACACCATTACATCAATTCTATATCTGGCTATTTTGATGTAATATTTTGCTATTTTTTCATCTCTGAGACACATGCACACACATGCATGCACATGTACACACAGATACATACAAGAATTGTTGAGACTTGTGGTCAGTAATTTATATGTTTTTCTCTGAGTTTCTAAAAGATAGTTATAAACTAAAAGTTTTAGGAGTGGCTAAAAGTTTATATCTTAGAAAGATAATCGAATATTGCTGCATATTATGGCTTAATGAGTTTAATAGACATTAGTTTTCATTATTAAAGTAAATATCTCCCTTTTTTTTTTTTGAGTCGGAGTCTCACTCTGTCGCCCAGACTGGAGTGCAGTGGCCGCTCCCGGCCACCGCAGCCTCGACCCGCTGGGCTCCGGCGATCCTTCCGCCTCAGCCTTCCGAATAGCAGGAATTACAGGCATGCGCTACCACGCCCGGCTGATTTTTTGATTTATTATAGAGATGAGGTCTCGCTGCCCAGGCGGGTCTCGAACCCGCGGGCTCAGGCAATCCACTCACCTCAGCCTCCCAAAGGCGCGGGATTACAGGCTGAGCCACCGAGCCCGGTGAATATCTTCTTTTTATATTATATTTAGGTTAGAGTGGCTTTCCCCAATGCAGATCATAAAAACACTGAGGGCTTAGATATTATTTATTGTTATATTTCTTTTATGATTTTGACAACTTAGCAAAAAGACTGCTTCCAAATATCAATAAGATAAATTAGTTGTCAAATATATGTTTGCCTTACCCTTACTTTGGAATTGTACCAAGTAAGAATTATAGGATCCAATTTTGAGACACATGACCTTATTAAGCAATACGTATTTGTTATAAAAAATAGAAAAAAAAATTAGCCAAAACCTTACATTAAATATCCACTTATAGACTTGCTCACTTCATTGAACCTAAACAAATTGAGGAATTTCTTAGAAATACTGATAACATTTACTTGTAACATCTTTTAATCCATATCTTTTTTTTTTTTGAGTTGGAGTCTCACTCTGTCGCCCAGACTGGAGTGCAGTGGCCGCTCTTGGCCACCGCAGCCTCGACCTGCTGGGCTCCAGCAATCCTTCCGCCTCAGCCTTTCACGTAGCTGGAACTACAGGTGTGCGCTACCACACCTGGCTAATTTTTTGATTTATTGTAGAGATGAGGTCTCGCCTGCCCAGGTGGTTCTCGAACCCGCAGGCTCAGGCAATCCACTCACCTCAGCCTCCCAAAGGCAAGGGATTACAGGCTGAGCCATCGAGCCCGGCTTAACCCATTTCTAAGTCAAAAATTCATATATTTAAAATATATGTATATAAATTAATATAAAATTGATTAACAATGGACAGTGTAAAGTATCTGAATATAATTTATTCTAAAAAGTATAGAATGCTTGTTATTGAACTTTTCTCTAACTCTTTCTAGAATGGTAGAGGGTCTCAATTCCATGAACAAGAAAAAACTCTTTCTTTAAAGCTCATTCCATAGAACAAGAAAACATATTTCTTCCTACCTGAATGAGGCTTTCTGCGTGTGTATGTGTGTTGATTTAAATAAAAAACTTGAAGGAAACAATGAAATAGCTATTCGCTTGTAAAACAAATTTAGTTCATTTCACATAGCTATTTACTTTCTAAAACAATTTTAAATTTAAAATAAAAGACTACACCCAGAATTTAAATGATCCACAGTTACACAGTGTGCTATTTAAAAGCCTAGAGGAAAAATCCACTGTATACACATTTGTTTCAAATTTTCCACAGTTCAAACTATCACCAAGTTAGTTGAATGTATACTTAAGAATCCGCATGTTAAAAGAATGCAGTTCTAATCACACTTAACTATGTGCTCAGAAGCACCCTTCTCCCAGCATGAGGCACTTAGAGTAATGAAATCTATCCTCTTTTTAAAAGTTAATTTGCGCTGATTTTAGCGCATTTCTTCTGGGAAATTAAGGCAACCCCCCAGGGCAATAGACCCAGTCATTAGAAATGCTCTGCCCAAGAATCTGATAGCTTATATACCCAAATCTTCAACCAGATTGATCAAGCTCTGAAAAGAGTAACTCGACCTCTGTTTCATTTTATCCCTAAGCTGTGTACCCGTGGTTGTGGGTTTTAGAGAAATGAAGGCGAGAAGGAGTCACGAAAAGAGGCCACTGCACACAAAGCCCGCAGGATCACCAGGTAAAGGAAGCCTGCAGCCTTCTGGAATGTGCTCCTGCTGGGAGTACACATGGCATTCCACTCAGCCCATGAAACCCTGGATTGTTTAGCGAGGCAGACACAGAGAGCAAAGGGAACTCTGTGTTGCAAACGTTTCCATTTAATGAAGTTAGTAAACTAATCATGTTTCCATGACTCTTCCTGACAGGTTGATTTCCCACCTGGAAGAGCAGGCTTCTCACCTACAGGGCAGAGACCTGCTAGAAGCTGCCCCTGTGGCAAGATACAGGCAACCAGTGTGCCACTGAGACCCAGCAAACTTGATACCCTGTCTGAATAATGTTCCAATATGCCTGGGATTAAGAATAAATCTTTTAAAATGAAAAGGAAAGCAGGAAATATATATAACATACTAGCCTTTGGGGTAAAACTCCTCCAAAAGAAATGTATTTTGACTCTTTTAAAAGACTGCTGGGGAATTATACATGTTTTTAGAAAGGCATCTTGTAAAAGGTATAAACCCATCATAAAGCTTGTCAAAGCAAAGATCTTTGTCAAAAAAAAAAAAAAAAATACTGGAGACAAACTTCACGAACCTTCCTTGAAGGGTAGCTGTAGCCAATCTCACGACTGGTGTGAGAAGTAAGAGTTAAACACCCTGTTGAAATTAGATTCACCATCCAAGGTGGAGCCAATAGAGAATCATCGTGTACAAGACTTTTAAAAAGGAGAAAAAAGAAAAAGAAGTGGTTTACGTCATATAAGCTAATGTATAGGGAATTTTCATAAATGGGAAAATGAAGTCACTGAAAAATAAAGTCTCAGGAGATTTTTGGAGAGAGAGCAGCAGAACACCAGAGCATCATATTATGACAACAAATATAATTTAATGAGATAATTTTTTCCCGTTAAAAATGGGTGGTTTGGAGTTTGAACTGTAAACCTATCAAATAAAAGCAGTCCGGTGGGTCCTACCCCCATAGTAACATATCTGGAAATGCATAAATAAGAACACTATTTGCAAGCACCATGTTTTCAGTGGCCTAAAATAATTGTACTATTGCCATCTAGGTCTCAGCTAAAGATTTGTCGGGCAGCTTTATCTTTATCTTCGGTGTGACTTTTTGAGGATCATGACGACTTATGTTTGAAAATTTTCAAAGATCAAACCAAGTCATCTACTATGACCGTACAATAAGGATTTCACTGAATAAAATATACTCGAAAGTGTTGGCTAGAAATGTATTCAACAGCTTGAAAGATTTTTTTTTAATACAGTTAGAGTATAGTTAGATTTTCAGTATCGTTACTTCTTTCAATGTATATTTCTCTCATTTTAAAATTCAGAATTAGAATGTGTATTTTTTAAGTTATTATTATTATTTGGAGATAGAAAAAGTAGTTTTTGAGAAATGGTATGCCTTCATATTAACCTACTCCTAGGACATGAAAGTTGATCATTTAGTAGCAAACTGGAAGATACGATGTCCTCTGAAGTTTTAGGTAGTTCACATGCATCGAGCTTTTTCTTGGTGAGGTGAATGATGGAATGGGCAATGCTACTTCATATGAATATCCATGCAATTAATCATGAGCTTTACAAGATGACGTCTTAAAAGGGATCTACTCGTTGAAAACTGTTAAATTGATCCATAATTTCATTTTGGGAACTGTGAGGGAAAAGTTGCTACGATCTATTTAAGTTAATACTGCAGCTGGATCACTTCAAAACAGACTGACTTTCAGATATCCTCTTTAATGCATAATGTGTTCTTTAGTGCTACAGAAAAATACATCATTTCCTGTGTTCTGTGGGAACCTAGGTTTCCTGAGAGGACGATTCAGATTAGCATCATAAATCTTTCTTCTGAATACAGAAAGCATGGTAAAACTTACAGTCTCACTTGATTAAGGAGAACCTATTTCATATTTTCCCCCAAATAATATCTAAGAGGAAAGGGAGTACTATCAATCTCTGATGATTTTGACTCCTGTGTTTTTAATTTATATGCACATTTTAAATTGCCATGTTAAAAATAGAAGAGAACAAGTTAACTTGCAATACTGTATTATCAGAACTTTGATTAGGAGCACTATGGAGAAATTTGTAAAACCATTCTCTTCACAGTCAGGCATCCATTTAATTGTTCCTTCCGACTCAATCAAAATGTATCTAGCTTAAGGAACTTGCTAGTGACAGGTCTGATCAATAATTTAAGCACCCAGGCAGAGGCATCCTCACTCTGAACAATACAAAGCATCATAGACACCTGAGAGGGAAGGAGATTAAGAGAAAGTGTTATGAGTCTTCTCAGACTTTCACTTATTCTTTAAAAGGTTGACATATTTTTATGGATAGCATTCTTTGACATGGATAAATCAATCAGAATATGTGCTAGAGTGGAAGCTACCTCCATATAATTTCGGAGCATGGACATTTAAAGATGATGCATATCTTTGAACGCATCTATTTTAAAAATGCAAGCGCAGCCATTTTTCAATTTCCTGAGTGTGCATTCTTGAGGCCTCTATGAGGGTTTTTTCCCTTCGCTTTTTCCCCCGCAAATACTATGCTCATTGGCTGCTGCTCATCCTGCAGGCTCTAGTTCAAGTCCTGGGTCATGCAAAATAGGTATTATATCATATTATATTATACCGCATTGCATTGCATTCCCTGTAACTGAGGGACGAGATTTGCTCGACTCATTATTAAAGTCCCAGTTCTCAGTAAAGTTCATAGCTCCTAGGATGCCTTTAATAGATATTGAGTCAATGAATAAAAGAAACCAAGATTTTTCCATGATACAGAGTCAGAATACTTCAATCAAACTTGTAAAGCTGTGCTTAAAATGCACACACTTTATATTTTATCCTACCAACTATCAATTGTGGTAAATATTGAAGCATTTTAAAATATTGCTGAGAATTTTGTGAGAGTGAGCACATTTGTACACAAGTTAGGGGAATGCATAGAGAAGGGTACTTTTGCTTATGGTATCTCATTTGAACCTCTTAGCCTCCGAGAGAGATAAGAATCCTAATCCTCATATTTTATAAATGAGGACTTGGAGTGCTCATAAATTGAGAACTTAATTAGTCCGACTACAAATTCACATTTTCCCAGCTGCACCTTTTGGAGATTTAGGAGACATGTAGTTGTAGAGGGAAATCTAGTTTCCTGTATCATGAGGTCGCTGAGTCTTAGGAAAATCACAGTTCTGATGCTGATGGGATTTTCTTTCTTCTGCTAAGATTTCTTGATTTTAGGAGCTGTCAACGATTTTTGAAGAACACGAATCTCTAGGGAAAGGAGCTCATAGAACTGACATTACTCTCCCAAGGACTGTCTTATAGCACATCCAATAGTAGGAATTTTGGGTTGATACATATAAAACCTGATGTAGTGGAAAAATTATGAATGTTGGAGTCACTCGGCCTTAAACTTCAATTTTAATTAAACTACTTACTAGCTATTTGACCTTGAACAAGTCACAACCACTCAAAGCTTCAGTTTTATCACTAGTAAAATTCTGAAGGTATTACTTACTGTCTATGGAATGGAATGTTAACAGAATTAGAATTACAATGCAAATGTGATATGCCTGACATATATGTCATGCTAGTGAAATGTCAATAAGAAATTTGATTGACACACATGGACAGGAAAGGTGACAACTGCTCCTGTTTGATGTTTGCCCTAGGAGGAGTGGTTAGTGGGGATTATGAATGCTGATTGGGCTCAGTTCTTAAACTTTTTTGGTTAAGCTACATTTTCTCCTCTCTCTGGTTAGCACCTTAAATCACTGCCCAGTCTTCAAAAGTGTAGAAAACTTTGACAAAGGTACAAGACAGGCATTCAATTTACTGTATTAAAATGATGGCTCTATGAAGTCTATTGATTTTTACCTCTAGAGTGGTCATTTTAATTATGACACAACTGATATCTCTTTTGGACGTGTTTTTCTGCCTTTTATTAATTCACATAAGGCTATGTCTTTTAGATTAGAATGTTATTCCTTACTCATTAGAAAATGTAGGCATTTAATACAGATTAAATTTAATGAAAATATACCCGCATGTTGCTTAAAAATCATTTAGTTCAATCAGTTAACATTTGTATATCTGCAATATTCATTAAGTACTAAAGAATGTTAAAATAAAAAAATACTAGAGCACCAACATGATAGACATGGAATGATTTATTACTTTAAAGTTTTAAAAGGAAAATATAAACTTAAAGCACATCATAGAAAAAAATCAACTGTTTGTTGAGGCTTATCCAAAGGTGGAGGGCTGTGGATACATAGAAAATAACCAAGTTGAACTTGTTATTCATGGATTCTGTATTTGCAAATTCACAAATTTGCTAAAACTTACTTGTGACCAAGAAGCTGATACACATGGCACTTTTTGGTCATTTACAGACATTCCAAAGTGGCATAAACATGAATTGCAGGACATACCTGTTCCCAGCTGTGACCACAAAAGGCAACTCTCTACCCTTATATTTCAGTTCTCATACTATAAACAGCTGTCTACTTAGTGCCACATTTTCACATTTTTTTTTAACATAAAATGGCCTCAAGGCACAGCACTGATGTGCTAGCCGGTGTTCCTCAATACAAGAAGGTTATGAGATACTTTACAGAGAAAATACAGATGCTAGAAAATCCTTTCTCTGGTACTGGTTATATGCTGTGGACCATTCATTTAATGCTAATGAATCAACTACATAATAAAGAAGGTGTCTTAAAATGGAAACACATGTGAAACAAGGTTATGTATTGATCAGTCCACAAAAATGTGAACAGATGCTTGCAGGAACCTAAACTTGTACTTCCCCTAGGAGCACCAATTGAACATTCACACTGATGATATACAACAGAACTTCCATGACAAATGACAACTGATTACAAGTTACAACTAGTGTATTCACATTCTTAGCACATTTTTTGCTGCTCCAATCTCTACTTGACAAGCATCCATTTCCATCCATTATATTTGAAAACTCTCTTCTAAGATAGATTGCACAATACAAAGGATGAAAATGGGTAAAAAAGAAAAGTTGGCTAATGTTCTATGAATATAAGCTTTCATCCAAGGTATTGGTGGTGAAAGATATAAAATGAATACTTGAAATCCAGAAATGACAACAAAGTGAAAATGACAATGACTTACATTCCTACAGCCTTTTAAGTTTTTTTTTAAATTTGCTTCACCTCATTTGTACCTCCTTTTTAGGTATTTACAAGCATTTTATCTTCAATTAATAAGAAAATTGAGGTTTAGAGAGATAATGTAAGATTTTCAAAAGATTGTTGGGTAGACTGAAAGCAGTTGGAATAAGAAATCAAATCTTTTGGTGCATAATGCATATAAAAATTAAGAAATTACATAAATAAGTTGAAAATTTATCTTCCCATAAAAGCAGATATATTTTTGGCCTATACACTGCTTGCTTAGAAAAGAAAAAAAATTCACATCGTTTAATGAACATTTACACAATTCACAAAGATTATAATTCTGCAATAAATAATATAGTCAGAATTTATTTTAAGTCAAAGACACATGTGGTTTTTTAAGTCTTTTACAATGGCCATCAGAGAGTATTAATTCTACTTAATGCCTCTTAAATTTAAATGCTTGCTTTAAAATTTTTTTATGTTACTAAGTTGTGAAAAATGAGTTCCTTCATTCTTCCAGTAATATCCCAACTTTGCACGTGCTCCATGGTTACTTTAAAACATGACAGGTTATAATTATGAATATAGACAAAAAGAAAAAGAGTACATAGAAATGTAGATCAGGTAAAAGATTAAAACCATCTTAACAAAGATGGTTTTAAGTTGTTTACCGTGCAATCTTCACGTACAACTAGAAAAATGAGATATACAACTTCATTTAACACCATTCTTTGTCTAACTGCAAACACACATGGGAGTCTTAAAAATATAGCTCAGCACATGTCTTATTTTTCATTTTTTAACAACTCTTGACAGAGTAACATTTCTTGATGCTTTAAGAAGGCAAAGTTGAAAGACACTGTATCATTTTTAAAAGACAGGATTTTAACTTAAGTGCTGATAAGATTTTGTGCTAATGTCAATACAACCACAACTGTGTGACATATTAGTCAAGTTATGTGACTCCTTGAAGATTTTCATTAAAAGTTTTAAAAATTACAACTTATTTGTGTTTTTAAAGATCATAACCAAAAAATGGTAATAGTAAGGATACTTGACACATGGATGACATAGGAATTAAGGGCACTGATCTCCTGAACAGTTGAAAAACCACATATAACTTTTGATTCCCCTAAAATTTTATTATGTATTTATTTATTTTTTAGTGAGAAAGCAGGATTTATTGAGAGGACAGAGAAGCTCCCACAGTGCGAGGGGACCCGAAGGGGTTGCCCCGATTCCCCTAAAATTTAACTACTAATCGCTTACTGTTGACTGGAAGTCTTATCAATAGCATAAACTTCTGATTAACATGTATTTTGAGTAGGATGAGGAAGAGGAAGGAGAAGAGGGATAGGTCTGACTGTCTCAGAGGTGACAGAGGTGGAGGAAAGCCCATGGATAAGTAGAACTTTGTAGCTCAAGCACATGTCGTTCAAGGGTCAATTATAAAACGTGACTCATTTATTCTGTATCGAAATTTCTTCTTTCTGGTAACTATGTTTTCTCTTTCCTTCTTCTTTTCTTCATACCCTTTTCCTCCTTCTCCTTCTCCTCCTCCTTCTGCTTCTATCATTATTCTTCTATTTCAAAATATCACAGTCAACACCTGGCTATAAGTATGAATGAAGAAAAATAGTGGCAGATAAAAATGGTACATGTTTTGTTTTATATACTACCAATTAAATAAAAGACTTGAACATAAATGAAAAAATAATCATAGAGATGATTCGTTCCAAGAACACTGAAGGTGAGAGAAGTCCGAGCTCATGCAGGTCTCCTGACTCTCCCACGAGAAAGCTAACCTTATAGAAATCAGCCATTAATACAACCTTTTAAAATGGCATTTGCCATGAATGGCATTCAGAAATATATTCTGTTGTTTTTGTTGTTTGTTTATTGTATGCTTCAGGGGAATAACTCTTCAGATTTTTTTAAAAACATCATCCTAGATTGTCATTTCGAACTAAGCTTTTTTTCTTTTCATCTTTATTTTTGCCTTTTTGGTGATACAAAAGATAACACAGTGACTTTATATTTAAAGTTGTACCTTACTCAATATTATTGAACCCAGTGTTTCCTGAATAATAAGAATAAACAGATTTTTTTGGTTTCAGTGCTCAAGGAGAGCATATAATAATGCCAATAAAGAAGTAATATGTAATGGAGATAATCTATATTTTATGTGTGAAATAGCTACAAATATATAGAAAAGAAGGAATTATTCTTTCCGTAGTAGTTTCCTTACTTCATTGATTTAAAGAACAGCATTATTGCTGTAGCTTGAGAAATAATTGGGTGAAGGAGCCCAGGGTTTTCTGTTTGCTTTTTCATCAAAGCGTGGATAATTTTTATCAGAAATAAACAGAAGAAAAAATGCCATACAAAGAAAATTTTGTAGGAATAACATTTGAAAATTCACATTGAACTCATTGAAAAAGTTACAACTGTGGGGACACACAGAATTTGAACATGGGTACATTTTAAAAGTTTTATTGACTTAAAGAAAAAAAGTGCTCCGTAAGAGAGGGCATGCATTTAAATGGTTATGGGGGGCTGAATTCATACTCAAGCTACACAATTTAACACATAATTGTATCTCTTCTTAAGGAAGTGAGAAAGAGATGAGGATCAGGCTGGCTGTAGATCAGGAGAGGCTGTCAACGCGGCTAACACTGTCAGTCATAAAGAACAGGTGGACCAGCAGCTGGCCAAAGACAGACAGGCACAAACGAGTAGGTAGTGGACAGAAGTCCCACCAAAAGGAAGTGGAAAGGGATTTCTGAGTACAAGGTCATAGACAAACCAATAACCTGGCTTTCTACAAGTCAAATATTGACTGGCAGAGATAATGACTAATAACAGTACTGATAATAATAATAATATGTCAATTCCTGACCCTTTACTGTCAGACACCATGCAGAAGGCTTTAATACAGTAAATTAATGAATCTCTATATAATATTTAAGCTCAATCCTATAGATAATAAAATTGAGTTTTGGATTTGGTATTCACAGATTTACTAGTTGCCTGACCTCTGCTTTGTGTAGATTTTTAGTCCTTTTGAAAGCTCCTTTAATGAGGTACTACGATCGATCAGTCACATTCTAAAGGTAGCTAACACAGGCGCTGAAAGTTCAGTGGCTTGAAGTCATTTACCTTACGAATAAGAATTTTGTGACTCAAAAGCACAACGTCTATTTGTAGAATCTATGTTCTGTACCAGTGGTTCTCAGACTGCAGTATGCATCAAAATTAGTTATTAAAAAACATTTTACTGGCCAGGGGCATGGTGACACACTTTGGGAGGCCGAGGCAGGAGGATTGCTTGAGTCCAGATGTTTGAGGCTGCAGTGATCACTTCATTGTACTCAAACCTGGGCAACGGAGAGAGACCGTCTCTCTAAAAATTTAAAATTTAAAAAAAGAAACATTTTGCTAAGTCCTCTACATCGAATTTTAATTCAATCTGTATGGAGTGGGAGATGTGGCTTTTAATTTCTCATCTCTTTCCAGCAATGCCAGTGCCACTGGTCTGGGGCTCACACTTTGAGAGCTAATGTACCAAACCACTGCTTTGTATTCTTTCATGAGTATGAGCAAATGTCATAATAAATTCCCTACGCCTCAGTCTCTCTTTGTAAAGGTCATAAAATAAGTATTCCTTATAGGGTTGTTTTAAGGATTAAACAGTTTATCCCACCTAAAGCACTTAAAACTTTGTTTGGAAAACAATAAACATTAAATGCTTCAAAGATATGATTTGTCAGTAGACTTACAGAAGTAACGCTTGAATTGGATTGTGACGTTTAAAAGAGTAGGAAAGTAGAAACAGTAATGCCATAGCACCACATATATATAGTTTTCTTAATTCTAATGCTCATGGGTTTATCTTATGACCTTGTATAAGGCACATAACCTTGCATTGACCTCGGGTAGTTTTTTTCTTGACTTGTAAGTAAGAAAAATTATATCATTTACCACAACACAGGAAGGGTGAAAAAAATATCCTGTAAAATTATTTTATAGCACTTTGTGAAAATAATGGAGTATATAAAAGCCAATAATAAATTTCACCTTCCTCAAAGAACATTGTAAAATTCTAATACCTCAGTTGATTTACTACTATAACTAAAGTGCTAAAGGTGTAGACAGTACTTTTGCCTGAAAAATCAGCAGTTGGGTTTTCTCTTTTAATGCATCACCAATATAAGTTATAATGGTCGAATGGTCTACACTACTGAAAATACATTCCATTTTTTTACTTTCTAACACACTAATAGAATGTTGGTGACTGAAAAAACAATAAAAACGGAAACACGAAAAACCAGATAGACCATACATGTTAAGAAATAAAGTGTTAGTGTCTGGATAGGGTGAGAGTGAGATGGATGGATGGAGAGGGAGAGGTGCAGGGAGGCATAGCACCGCCAGAGCCGGCAAGCTGGAGGTGCGTGCTGGCAACCCAGAGATCCGAGTAATTGCAAAGAATTGCAACACACAGAGGTGAAAGAAGATTTATTTAAGAAAGGTTCGCCCCCCACAGACAGGGAGTGGGCCTACATCCTAGGTGAGTGTGGCAGCATAGCCCCCCAAAGCCCTGGCTTAAATCCTTTTCCTTGGAGATGTTGCAATCAGGTGGACGTGACTGCCATGACTTCCTTATCGACCATCTGTGGATGTCCTGGAGAACCTGTGACACAGAGACCCACTAATGTCTGTCCATATTGTCATAGCCCCTAGAGCATGACAAGGATTCTAATGCTCCTGCACCTTCCCGAACGACATTCCTTAGAGTTAATGGAGGTTGCGCTTCCCCTTATCTCCTAGGCATTCCCAGTGGGTAGCTTTGGGGAATCCTTGACTTCCCTGTAGATAGTGCCAAATTTATTAGAAGATCGAATCCCCTACCTGCTCTCCCTCTGAGCGTTCATAACTTTTGTAATTACTAGTTTCATGGCTTTTATAATCCTTGCCCAATGCATGATGCCTTAGGTCTTGTAAATTTCCTTTTCTCTAGGCAAGCTTGATTGCCACTATGAGATCCCTTTGGCATCAGGAAGTCTGTTTCTGAAAAGACAAAGTCAGTAAAGTTAATTTTACCTAAAGTATGCATTTCTCCAAAAACATAGCTTCTACTTTCTCATCATTGTATTACGGTTTAGGAACGAGATGAAAAATGGCTTTAGGTTCTTGGGCTGTCCTTTCAATAAGAAAAGGGAAAATCAAATGAGGAGTTTTCAAAAATTTGAAGTATCCCTTTAAAGCGTTGAGAATGCAGTGGAACTTTAAGACGAGTGACTCTTTCTTATTATTTCTGTTGAGAATGCAGTGGAACTTTAAGACGAGTGACTCTTTCTTATTATTTCTGTTGTGAATGCAGTGGAACTTTAAGATGAGTGACTCTTATTATTTCTTCTTAAGTGATGAAGATTAGCCACATGAACAGACATATCTTTCAGCAGTGATAGCATCAGGAAACACATGTTTCCAGAAAGAAGAAAGCTGATCTATTGGGGGCAGTTTGAAACGGGTGCGGTTTGGTAGATGAGGTGTCAGGAGTTGTGAATTTTAATCCCTCTCAAACACTACCCTTTGCTACTGACTTGTGTGGCCTGGGGCAAGTGAATAGTTTCTTTTGGCGTTTGAATACATCCTTGGGAAAAATGGATAAAGTTACATTAACCTACCACAAATAATTAACTTCATAGTTTTTCTTAATCTACATCAGTAAGCACATCCCAGCTATTAGACACTGCACATGTCTTTTCCATCATTGTGACCATTTGGCAAACGTTACTGAAGGTCAGTGTGAAATGAGGCCAATCACAAAGAGCTTCAAATCAGTTAAAATTACTAACAAAACATACTTGTAGCCTAATGGAATCGCATTGTTTTAAAACAAAATGTTATCGTATCAGTTTATCTGTTGTTCTTTTCTCAAACTTCAACTCAGGATCATCTCAGAAACTGTTAACATTCTGGTATAAATTCACGTCTTTGCTTGGGCCCCTAAGCTTTTAAAAAAATATTCTTGCAGATTTTTAAGACATTAATTTAAAAAATAAGTCAAACAGAAATGAAACAATTGACTTGGTGTTATTTGGACATATCAGGACAGTCTCCTTAAAGTTAATTTCCTTTTAAATGGCTAAATAGCTATGTTTCCTTACCAAGTCTTTACATTTAATATAGTTTTCTCCAAGTTGAAAAACTTTGAATGCTCATTTAGAGACTTCCTTTCTTTGCTACTCTACTTGCCAGCTTCCAGGGGGAGTGGCAGGACTGTGACTTATAAGTGTCAGTCACTAGGTACCTAAGCCTTTCTTTTTTAATGAGACTAGGATTCCAGACTGAATAAATCAAGCTTCTCCCTGTCTTCCTGAGAGAGTTAACATCTGAATTAGCCACAGTGTAAAACAGCCAAGGATAATGAATTATATGCTTTGAGTCAACCCTCATTCACTTTCAATTCAAGTACACCAGACATCTTTTTAAAATGTACTTATGGAAAAAAAAATATAATGACGTTCACCATCTTCTTAAATGTCTTAAAGTTTCTATCATTATTCACTGTAACTTTTACAACAAAATCTTTGGCGAGATAAGCTTACTTAATCCACTGATTCTGTTTTGCTTCTGCTTGCCTTCTGTTATAAGTTTTATTCTGTTTCCTTTCTATCGTTTGCCTTAGAATCAGTCTGAATGATATTCATGCAGCTTGCTTATACTCTGCAAATTGTCTTATGCTCTCTGGGAAAAAAAGTGTACCCAGGCAGAATATGAGAAGACATCATAGAAAACATTAGACAATTTCATTTTCTTAATGAAATGCTATTTGAAATCTTTTAAAAAAGTCATTGACTTCCAAAGGTTTTAGTTCTTTCAAGGTTAAATAGGTGAATCTGTTTCTGAAGAAAAATGTATTAGAACACATTAAAAAGGGTTTTAAGAATGCTATTTTTTATTTGGTAAATGATCATATTTTTCATTGCTTATTTGCTTCAGTCTATTCTTTTTTTTGTTGTTGACTTATTTTTAATGATTATCTTTTAATTAAACCAGTTTATAATCAGAACAGTAATGTAAAGAAAGCATTAAAATCACCCATGATGAAAGAACATGCTACTTATTCTTATAGTTGGAGGAAAATTAAAAGATCATTTATAAATATTTACATATAAAATCAAGAGACTTTTATTTAAAATCTGTAGGAGTAAGCCAGGCATGGTGACTCAAGCCTATAATCCCAGCACTTTGGGAAGTCGAGGAGAGATGATTGCCTGAACTCAGGGGTTTGAGATCAGCCTGGGCAACTTGGCGAGACCTCATCTCTACAATAAATCAACAAATAAGCCAGGTGTGGTAGTGCCCCCGTAGTTCCAGCTACTTGGAAGACTGAGACGGAAGGATGGCCTGAACCCAGCAGGTCTAGGCTATGGTGGCCATGAGTCTGCCACTGTACTCCAGCCTAGGCAACAGAGTGAGACTCCGATTCAAAAAAAAAAGAAAAAAAGAAAAAAAAAATCTGCAGGAGTAATTGAAGTTCATTATTTATGTGTTTTGATGAAATTGAATGTAAATCCTCCATTCAGTATTGACACACCTAAAATGTAAACCAGAACTCTTTAAAGACTATTAATATGATGATAAATTCAGCCAATTGGCAATTATGCTGACTTTCATAAAAAAATAGTTTCCTATGAACATGACGCCCATGTGGCATATAGTAATCAAGAGTAGTTATAGAAGACCGTTGACCTGGGTTCAAATCTCATCTGTTTCACTTAGTAACTGGGTGACCTAGGACCAGTGACTCAAAATCTAAGTCTTAGTTTCCTCAGCTGTAAAATGGAATCAGTAACAACTCCTATTTCATAGAATTTTTATTCACAGAATATTTATGCATTTTAAGTGCACAATTTATGCTATTTGGTATTGATGAAACAAGCGTAAATTGTCTTTGCAGTATCATGTTCCTCTGTAGTATCATGGGATTAAAGCTACCCAGAGGATAAAGCTGAGGGCAAACTTAGGAATTCCAGTGTTTTTAGAAATCTTCCAGCAGGGTCCACCAGACTGAAAAATCCCGAGTAACCACAAACTCCTACACATATTTCTACATCAAATCTTGAAACTTTCTGAAGTAGAAATGCAAAACAGAAATTACCTTTTGGATATCTCACAGCATTTTTTTTCCTAGTGTCACGTCCCTAAATTCAGAGAAACTTTGACGTGGAGGGAAAGGACGCAACAAGAACGTTGTGCGGGTCGCCAACCAGTGTTCATTACAGGTGGCTCAGCCTGCCATCCCGCGCCTTTGGGAGGCTGAGGTGAGTGGATTGCCCGAGCCCGCGGGTTCGAGACCCGCCTGGGCAGCGAGACCTCATCTCTACAATCAATCAAAAAATCAGCCGGGCGTGGTAGCGCGCGCCTGTAATTCTGGCTATTGGGAAGGCTGAGGCGGAAGGATCGCCGGAGCCCAGCAGGCCGAGGCTGTGGTGGCCGGGAGCGGCCACTGCACTCCAGTCCAAGCGACAGAGTGAGACTCCAACTCAAAAAAAAAAGACTGACTCTGACTCAGGATGCACTCAGTTTCATAATATCCACACAACCAAAGGAGCAAGATGCGGCTTACTCCCTCACCTCTGCGATTGGGCCAGACATTAAGCAAGCGGTTCTATCGTGCTTTTCTGTAAAATCTTAATTCCAGAAAATAAAAAGATGTATCAAGAAAGAATTAGATTATATATATATTTTTAAAAAAACACTTCTTCCTAATTTACCCTAAAAGGAAATAGAAATTTCCATATCACATTTTGCATTACATATTTCCCAAAAGTTGTTTTATGAACTAGTGTTGCATCAGGATATTTATATTTTTTTAATTATTAAAATAAAAGTTTTTGAAAGCCATTTTTTCGTCAGAAATATATTTCCTTCTGTGGAACTACTGAGAGTTGTTACCTCACTAATGAGTTTTATGAAAACTAACTCTTGAAAAAGGATATCGAAGGTAATACTTTCCAAAATTATTTAGCCAGAGATTTCCCATTTGACTTGATGCATCTCTAAAAAATACTATTCTTTGTGATACCAGTTACAGGAAATTTCTCTCTAGAAAGAAGATTTGTTACATTTTTCATTTATTACAATTACAATTTGGAGAGGTATTTATATTAGAAAATGATGATACTAACAAAAGTTAAATTAGGAGAAAAAACCTGTAGGGTGGTTTCTCTTTATTATTGCTGAAAATAATTTTTAATCAATTTCCAAAGGATATGTTAAAAAATTTTAAAGTCCCTAATTCTGTTTAGAATCTTAAAATTACTGCATTAAAGGCATAACAGCTAGTTTCCATTTCATCAATATTCTTAATGACTCTCTGGGACTTTAATATAGAATCAAGTATTTTGCCCATGGCCTCCTCTTCACTTACAAGGTGGACATGTCCTATTGTTTTCTTTTAAGATGTCCAACTCTGGTTTTAATTCATTAATTCAATAAGCAATTTATGAGAGTATGGATGTATGCCTTGGAGATGCAACAGTAAATAAGACATAATTTCTGTGGTGCTAAGCCACCCAGTTTGTAGTAATTGGTCACAGCAGCTCTAGGAAACGAGCACGGACTCTCATGAGAGTAAATGCCCTGAGATATTTTGATTTGCATTGCTGTGGATACAGATTGCAGGAGTCTGTGGAGAATTCGAGTTGACGTCCTAGTTAGATAGTTAGATAGGTTAGGTAGATACAAATATGACAGTTCCTTCTGATGTTACTTATAATATTAGTTGGGTTCTTTCCAGTGAAAACTAAAACTATGGCTTTAAACTATTGTGTTTTTTATGCACTATCCTTGGATGTGGGAATTCGATAAAGTAATCAAATTATATAGTATCAATAGTTTATTGGCCATGCTATAATAAATGTGTTTATAAGTATGTGTAGACGTCTGTGTGTTTGATAGTTAACAAACACGGTAGACCTTTCTAAATAACTACCTGAGAATACAAAACGACTGAAAATGATTTTCAAAGAGCAGTGCAATTGCATTATACCAGAGTCATAAGTGAGTCAGCGTATGATGCTTGTGGCATTCTCCTCCCCGTGCTCCTACAGAGCATGCAAATCATTGGAAAAGAGACACACAATTTTTAAAAAGTTATAAAATAAATAAGTTTATGCAGAATGTGGTCATGAAGAAGAGCAAATAAGAGTGTCATTTCAGTCCAAGTGCTAGGAAGCAGCCTTCTGTGCAGATGACTTTTAACTGAAGGCTGAAGTACTCAGAGGAGCTAAACATACAGAGAATGAGGCAGAAGGTCAGGACTGCGATGGAAAGTTTGTAGGTGTAAAGACGGTATAAGGCATGCATGACATCTCTAAATGCATCAAGGGGAATGACTAGGAAGATATTAAAATAAAGTCAAATAATTCAAAATATCATAAAATGTCAAATAATCTTTAGCAGATTTTCCAACAAGAATGACCTTACAGCCTCTTAAAGGCTGAACCTTATGATCAACACCTTAACTCGTTTCCTCTGCCACTGCTTCATCTCCCAGTCAACCTCGCTGAAAAGTCAATGGCTTGGTTAGAAGAACAAGCTCAGCCCGGCAGCCAGCACCCTCTTTTGAAATCCTCTCCACAGAAGGAAATGTGCAGAGGGTGGAAGACACCAGGAACCCTTCACAGCTGCTATGGATTCTGCAAGAGCAGGACAGCCTCAAAGATTTCAGCGGCAAGGCCATGGAGGCCCACCGAGTCCTAACAGGAAACAATGGAAAACCAGCGGCTGTTCATGAATCCGCCTGGTGTGGAAGTAAGCACACAGAGAGATTTTGACTGCGTGCAAAACAAAATGAACAAAGAAAGAAGTAATATTATTGTCTGTCAATAGTGTTTGCAGCAGCAAACGAAGATTATTTATTTACTTATTTATTTATTTTGGTTAAAGTTTTAACTAAATCTTATACCCCCCAAATGGCTTTCACTTGGCAAGAGAAACAATCGACAACATGAAAAGGCAGCCTACAAACAAACAAAAAAGTTGTAAACCACCTATGTGATAAGGAGCTAATATCCAAAATTTCTTTTTAAAAATTCTTACAAGTCAATAAAAGAAGACTGAATAAACGGATTAAAAAATAAGGAAAAATCTTGAACAGATAAATTTCCAACGAAGACATAAAAATCTCCAATCGCTATATGAAAAGATGCTCAGCATCACTAATCATCAGGAAATGCAAATTAAAAGCACGATGAAATAAAACTTCACATCCGTTAGGATGGCTATTATCAAAAAGACAAGAGGCAAGACGAAGATGAGCCAGGGTATGGACAAAAGGGAGCCCCAGTACACTGTTGATGAGAATGTAGATTGGTATGGCCTTTATGGAAAACATTATGAAGGTTTCTAATATAATGACAACTGAAACTACCATATACACTCAACAGTCCCTCTTCTGGATAAATACCCAAGAGGGATGAAACTACCCTGCAAAGTTATCTGAACTCTCATATTCATTGCAGCATTATTCACAAAAGTCAAGAGAATGAAAACAACCTAAGTAACTGATGATAGATGGATGGATTAAAAATAATTTTACACACACAGGCATATGATTTAGCTTTTAAAAAGAAGACTTTGCCATCTGCAAGAACTTGGGAAGAGCTGTAAGACATTATGCCGAGTGAAATATTCCAAACACAGAAACAAAAATATTGCATGATCCCACTTATATGTGGCATCTTAAAAAAAAGACATATGATTAGGCTTTGGTTGCTGAAAAAAATAAAAGCAAAAATAAATACTCAGAGACTAAAACAGCAGTTACCATGGGTTAGGTGGAGACAGGAAATGGGAAAATGCAGGTCAAAGATACAGAGCAGCAGATACGTAGGATGAACAAGTCTAACAATCGAACATACAACATGAGGACTATAGGTATTAAAATTGTATTGCAAGCCGGGCTCGGTGGCTCAGCCTGTAATCCCGCGCCTTTGGGAGGCTGAGGTGAGTGGATTGCCTGAGCCCGCGGGTTCGAGACCCGCCTGGGCAGGCGAGACCTCATCTCTACAATAAAATCAAAAAATTAGCCGGGCGTGGTAGCGAGCGCCTGTAATTCTGCCTACTCGGAAGGCTGAGGCGGAAGGATCGCCGGAGCCCAGCAGGTCGAGGCTGCGGTGGCCGGGAGCGGCCACTGCACTCCAGTCTGGGCGAAAGAGTGAGACTCCAACTCAAAAAAAAAAAAAAAAAAAAAAAAAAAAAATTGTATTGCATTAGGGATTCTTGTTACATAAGTAGCAGATTTTAGCTGTTCTTGTCATGAAACAGTAACTATGTGAGAGGATAGATATGTCTATCTGTTTCCCCATGGTAACCATTTTACTATCTATATGCATCCCATAGCATCATGTTGCAAACCACAAATATACACAATAAAACCTCCTTAGTAAATAAGTCACGATTCCCTACTTCCCACACGGAAGCTTCCAGAACCTAAATTTCAAGATATGTCGACTAATTCAACACTTATTTAGAGAACGCCTAGTATGCTCCAAACATTCTTCTAGCAACTTGATATCATCTATAAACAAAATAAAGATCAGGGTTCTGTTGCAAGCTTCGTTCTAGTCAGAAAGACGGAAGGTAAACATAATGGCTAAGAAAATCATGGCAATAGAAGGTGATCAGTGTTGGGAGGGAGTGCAGGAAGGTAAGTGAGTCGGGAGTCCTACAGAGCAGCTGAATGACATAGTATTAAAGTACTTGATATATATGTAAAATCTGGAGATTAGCCAAATAAATATCTGAGAAAATTGCCAAAGCAAAGAATTACAAGGATGGCACATACTCATGTCCAGCAGCGAGGTGGTCACAGATAAAGACCTGGTGAGAGGTAGGAGGGAAGCAGATCAGAGGGGCGATGGAAACAGATCATGCAAGGTCTGGCAGGTGATTTTAAAAGTCTTTTAAAATAAATTCAGACACAGAATTTGTAAAAAATGCACAGCAATCCCACATACCCTTCACTCAGTTCCTCTCAGTGATAGCATATTATATAGCCATAGCCCATTCAGAGGGCCAGAGAATCGATGCTGGTACAACATAACTCATTCAACTAGAGACCTTATTTAGATTCCAAGGGCTTCTCCACACATTCAGTTCGTATCGTGTGGTGTAAAGTTGTTTGATTTTATGCTATGTACTGATTTGAATAAACACTGCCACAATCAGGGTGCAGAACTGTTCCATGACTTCCCGAAATGTCCCCCTTCTGTTATCACATGCTCATCTCACTCTTAACAACCACCTGATATTCTTTTAATGGTGCTTTCTTTATCTTTGAGCAAAATGGGGCTCCTTTGGAAGGATTTGAGTAAATGAGTGATGTAATCTCATATTTTATACACACACACACACACACACACACACACACACACACACACACACACACACACGATATATACATATATCCCCCAAACCCAGAATTCATTTATGAAAAATCGTATATTTATTCTTGCATATTTAAACTTCAGTCACCTTCAGAGTACTCTCCGTTGGATGAAATGCACCTGTTGAGACGCTTTTCCACTGCTCAACAGAGTTTGGGATGCCCTTCAGTGTTTCTGCCATTTTTTGTTTCACTTCTACATCAGAAAAACATTTCCCTTTAAGGACTTTTTTCATCCAGAAAAACAAAAAGAAGTTGCAACAGAAAAAAAGTTGATTAGGGTGAGTTTGGGTCAATGGAGAGGGTGGAGCACCAGGGTCATGCTATTGTTTGCTCAAATCTGCTGAACGCTCATTATGGTTGTGGGCAGCTGCGCTCATAATTCACTCATCATGAAATGGGTAAATGTATTGAAACAGTCTCCAAAAGAAAATTAACTGGAGCTGAACGCAGCCTCTTACAACGACAGTAGCCGCTACATTCATGCTGATGGGTTCCTAGAATATTTACCCAGCAGGGGAAGCCTGTATACCAGAAAATAATTCTGATTTTGTGGGGGTCTCCCCTTGTGTACAGATATATAGAGATAGATATATAACATGTATGTATTTATTTATTTTGCCAGTGCAATTTAAAACTATAAATTTATATAATGTTGAAAGAACATTTCTATCTATAGTTCTTTATATCTTTATTGGTACATTGACCAATATAGACGGGTTTTATTTTTTGTTGCTTCTCTTACTCTTCAGGGTGAGCCATTTGAAAGTAATTTCCATATATTATGCCAATTACTAATAAATATATGTGTCATCTAAGAACAAGGACATTCTTCTCATAAGCACATTATTACACCCTCCAAAATTAACCTTGATACCATGTCATCTAATATATAGACCACACACAGATTTCTTTAATTGTCTTCAACATATCTTTAAAAATCTTTTATCAGAAACTCAATCAAGATCACAACTCCCATTGGTTGTCATTTCTCTTGTTACTTATATTCTAGACAAATATCTCCTTATTTCTCCCATCTTTTTTTTTTTTTTTTTTTTTGGTCTTTCAGGACATTGAAGAGTCTAGACCAGTTGTTTGTTATGTGTCCCACAATCTGTATTGATTTGTCTGATTATTTCCTCTTAATTAAATGTTGTCTGGGCATTTCTGCAAGAGCATGAGGTAAGTGATTCTGTTCTTCCTACCGCACATGATGAGTTCATCTCACACGTCCGGCTGCATTTGCTGAATAGGTTAGGGTAGTGTTCACGGTCCTCTCCCTTGTAAAGATAAATTTTTCTTTTATAATTAATGTAAAATAAAATATGTGGAGTAATAATCCACAGTAGAGAATATCCATGTGAATATTTTGCTTCTTAGCACCTTTTGCTTAGTGGTTTTGGCAAACACTGACGATGCTTACCTATATTCATTATGACACTGGTACCTAAATATAATGCATTCATTAACTAACACTCTATAAGTTGCACTTTCTCTCTTCTTATTCACAGCCTTTTACTTAGTACTAGTATAAACTTAAAGATTTTTTAATAATGCTGACATTCATATTACTATTGTCATGCTGGTTGTTATTTTTACTATTACATCGAATGTTGCATTTTTTTTCTGTCACTTTTCCTGTTCTTAGGCAAATTATCTAGGTTTGGCTCAGTGGGAGTCACTTCCCGTCCCTGTCCCCTTTGCCATGTGCTCATTAGTCTTGGCATGCTTTCTGGCTTTCACATAGTTCGCTACTCAAGAATCACCTTGAACTTGCTCTGCTTCAAATGGGGATATCAACTTCTACTCCCAAAGTCCCAGATTCCGTCTAGTAGGGAAGTGGCAAGGATCAACTTGTTGTTTTGAGGAGGGAGTGGAGGAAGGAGCATTGGGAGTGGAAGCTGGGAGATGAGATAGGAAGCCACTGCAGTCTTGACTAGATATAAAGGTAACTGGAACCAGAGGAGTACAACTCTACAGAGTGGGAAGAAGTTGGATTTTTGTTATATTGAGAAGGTAGAGTTCTTCATGGGTTGGATATGGAGTCTAAGAGAAAGAGATGAGACTAAGACTACTCAAGTTTTTTGGCCTGAGTACCTGGAATGATGGAATTTTGGGAGGGAGGTGCCATAGCGGGAGTATCAGTCATACAAAAGTTCAAGGCTCTGTGTTCTTATTTGTTTTTCAAGCCATTTCAAAACATGGTGAAATAATTTATACTTTGAAACATTCAGTTTCATTGTCTTCACTGTCACATGAGTACACACACACACTTTGAACAATGAACTGTTCCTTTAGTATTTATCATCTGTACCAGGAAAGCATCATTAGATGATGAAAGGAATTCACCTATTAACAACATCCTCATGTTCCTCTAAGGGCATGTGTTCACCATTTAGATTCACATAGATTCAGATTTGTTACCCACCAATATAAAGTGTTTTGCCCTGGGTATTCACACTACTTTACCACTAGATTTATGTGGAAAAGGAAGACAAAAAATGATAGAACAGTGAAGTCATTGCTTAACATTTGCTATTGAATGAAAGTCTTGTGTGTTTCCTCAACAAGTCTCTGCATTGAAAAGAAATTCCTTACACCCTCATTGACCATATCTAGGGATATACTTTGAGGACTAGATTATAGTTTTATTTAAGGCAGATTTGGACAAACTTCTTCTGAGTAGAGCCAGATAGTAAACATTCTAGGCTTTACAGGCCATATGGCCTCTGTCACAACTACTGCCATTGTAGTGTGAAAGCAGTCGTGGAAAATATATAAACAAATTAACATGTCTGTGCTTCAATAAAATTGTATTACAAAAACAGGTGGCAGGCAGGATTCAGCCTGCTGGCTATAGTTTTTCAAGCCCTAATTTGAGGGAAGTCTCAAATAAACAGAATGATTAAGGGCAGGTATCTCACTCCTGTGACCCTGGTATAGGAGACCAGAGTTGAAGCAAAAATGTCAGGATGTCAAATGTTAGGGGGAAGAAAGTTTATTTTTGATAATGAAATGTGATGACCTGCTTCCATAGATTTCCGTCTTGAGGTGAAGTATTTCTCAAATTAATTTTTAAAGTATCTGCTATATAGAAGAATTTTCTAACATCTGAGTATTTCATAAAGGTGTTTGTACATAAACATTATTTATAAAAGGGAGTTCTTTGTTAAATTCATGATCTGGAAATTCTCTTATAAATTAATTATTTGAGTCTCAGAAGGCAATTTCCTACTGACATAGTGTTATAACAGAAGATTTCAAGGCAAGCTCACAGGCACGTTTCTCTGTCATATATTTGAGCCATTAAACAACTCTATGCGTTTGAAGACCTGGTTTAAGCAGGTTTCTATGAGAAAATGTTTTATAAATACAAACTATAAATACAAAACACGGAAATCACCTTTTAATACTCTTACCCCTTCCCATCCCATACATACCACATTTGCCATGCAACACAACAATCTAGTTCATCTCAAGCTACTGACTGATATTTAAAGCAGGCTACCATATAGAAACCCTTTATTAGTTCAAGAATGAGATCTCTTGCCAGTTTTGATGGGTGTTGATGCCTCCAGCCCTCCTGGCTATTAGTAATTAAGGGACATTTATAAGCGGGGTATTCATACCTTGAAAAATGGCCTAAGTATATTAAATGCTAACAATGTATAGTTCATTCAAAATAATTTGTTCTATTTATATAGATAGGAAATGTTAAACCATTACAGAAAAGAGTTTCAGGATTAACTAGACATGCAATTGTAAATAGATATTCATTATATGGCCTCTTCTATCATTTGGAGTAAAAGTAACATCACTGAAAGAAATGATACTAAACATAGAACCAAATATCTTAAAATTATTCTCTCTTTGATGAGTACAGAGAAAAAGTGATTTTAGGCATTATTGTCTGATGACACCAATGTTTTAACTAAGCAAAGCAAATTCCAAGGTTTGTTCTTAAAACATTTTAATAAAAGCTTATAGAACTTTACATTGTCACTAAGTATCAGGGTCTAAATATGCATTAAGCAAATTCTTTTAATATGGAAAAATGCATAAGTTCATCATTTTAGGCATTGATGGTC
Source organism: Carlito syrichta (assembly GCF_000164805.1). Classification (NCBI taxonomy): domain Eukaryota; kingdom Metazoa; phylum Chordata; class Mammalia; order Primates; family Tarsiidae; genus Carlito; species Carlito syrichta. Next base: position 362,820 of record NW_007233412.1, on the reverse strand, counting down.
AAGGAAATGTCTATATTTGATATATTTATAAGATCTCTAATTTAGAAGGCTAAACATTATTTTCTGTGATTTCCCCCATAACATGTATAGCACATTTGAAATATGAAACAGAAGCAGGTATCAAAACTCCTACAATGATTAAAATGTAAGACCACAGACTCACCATGTCACATGTTATTGCAACTGCTAAAAAAAAGTCTTATTTTTTCTATTTCATTAAACAAACAACAAACTGTAATTTTGAATCAGATTTTTTCTTAATTTTTGAGGCTTTTTTTGGTCAGAAACTTCCCTATTAACTGATCAAATTTAGTGTCTAGGCCAAAATTAAATAAAGGTGGTGTTTAAGAAACAGGCAGACATCTTCCTATATAGCCCTTATTTCTTTGAAATAATATCTTAAAGTTTACATTTTGCAAGAAATCGACAACTGATTCCCACCTGTGGGTGAGTATTCCTTTCTAACGAATATATGTACATGCTTTTAAAGTTCAAGCTTTAATAGATGTGTCTATGGAGGTTAAGGGTACTTCTCTAAGTACCCTGATGATTAAAGGCTCCCTAAACCAGGCATGTTTTAGAGGACTTTCATTCTTCTAACAGAAAGCGTAACTAAGGTGGGAGGAAGGTATAGTGTGAATTGTGTGTCTCTTTCGATCCCATAAATCCATTCTTTTTAAAGAAAATCTCAAGAGTTCCACAGATATAAACACATTGTATCCACCTCTGTCATGTACTTGAGGGATTTTTATCCCTAAAGTGAGGTATGGTTAGAAAAAGCAAACATGGATAAAATATTATAGCATGTAATTTACAATTATTAACAGAAAAAACTTTGCTGTTTTTAAAAAATGTAATCTTATAACTCCTTCTGGGATCAGAAGTATGATTTGCAGAACTCTTTTAACCAGGGTTTCACCTCTCCACTTGTCAATGCATAAATCTTTTTCTATTGCTTGGAATAACTAAATGACATCTGGCAATGGACAATGACAAAGTTGGGGGCAAGGAGAAGTAAAGAAAGCTTAAAGTAAGCCCGTTTGAGGAACTAAGTTCAAACAATGTTTTACCTAATTTATTTTGATCTCTTATACTATTACATTGAACAAAATTAAATGTACATCAAATCATGTCATATTGAATATATATGTATAAAATATATGTATATATACATATAAATAAGTCTTAATGGTGAACAACGAGCTTCGTGCAAACCATATTGTACTGCCATTGACATCTATTGAGGTAAGAACATGACAAACTTTAATAATATTTTAATAAAATAAATGGACAAAGAACTTAACATTTTCTAGTTAATAGGGACTTAGAAAAGTACTCAAAATTTTCAAAAATGCTGAGGAAGCAACTGTAAATGGAATATAATTTTTCTTTATACCACATCTATTCTGCAGCTGAAGTCTACTTGGTGATTTCTTTAAACATGAATAGCCAAAAATATAAAATATTATCTCTTCTTCTCGAGTTTGGTCTAGCATAATATATGTTTAAATATGGTCCAAACCAGTCTTGGAATTCAACATGTCTCAAAGAATTCAATGAAACATTAATTATCATTGTTCTTGGCAAGCATATATGGAAATTTGGAAATAGTTTGTAGTATAAGAAATATATGAAATCACATTTACTCTGCAAATATTTCATACTTCTTTTTAAAAATAAATGTTCCTATAACTATGACATGTTTTTCCTTTACAATTTATTATTCCTGAATAGAGGATCTATAGAAACTAACACAATATTAATTCACAATCTTCTTCCTTTTAGGCTATATATACAATAATTACCTGTATCCATGTATATTCCTTTTAAAAAGTAAAACAAACAAAATATTGCAATGAACATACATAATATATTAAAATAGAGACACTCTGAAATACTTGGAATGGTAAAACGCCTCTTTATATTTTCCTATTAAGTAGAACATATTGCTATGATGCTAATCCATTTGAACTTTTTCATGTACAAACAATTTCCAGAAAAGCATCCTGGAAAAAAACAAGACAGGCCAATGCACTGACTTATTCTGTGAAAGAAAAATTAACAAAAATATTTTTAAAAAAATAGTATTTGAATATTATTAAGAACTGTGCTTCGTTACTTGACATTTTATCTTTACAGTCATTTGATAGTGGAAAGAGCATGACCTCAGTAATCAGACTGATTTGTGTTTCAGTCATAACTGTACTTTTCATTGATTGTGTTACTTTGAAGAAATTACTTAATATATCTGAATTATGGTTTCTATCTCTATTAATTAGATTAATATCACCTTCCTTCAGGGTTGCAATATTATGTAAAACATATCTAACACATAATATGCCTTCATAAATTTTAATAATCTTTCTCATCTATCATTTTCATGTTTATATATGATAAATTAATTTGGCCCAGAATTGTTACTGTGATCGAAACATTTATTACTTTATGTAAGGTATTGTATTAATCTCCTTTAAAGAAATAACCATAGCTTATTTGAAAGGTTAAAAAAATCCTGACAAGAAGTGATTTCCTACAGATTCAGATTCGAGAGAGTTTGCTTTTATCCTGTTTTATTTTTCCTGTTTGTTTTTTACTCTGGGAGATTCTAATTTAAAAAACAAACAAAAAACTGAAGTTTGACAAGAGTATGTCCAGAATTTTGATTATTAGACCTGTCAGGACTTTCAAATTTTCAAGAGCAAAATCACTGTATTTGACTCTATATGACTAACTGCTTAGATCTGAGGCTGAACCTTTTGTTTCACACTCCCGGACAACTAATGGTACATCTAATATTTCTGGCAGTTCCAGGAAAGATTGTTGTTTCCTAGCTGTGCAACCCATCTTAGATGAACATGACTAATCCTTGTTGTTAAATTTATGGTCTTACAGAAAGAAATCACCAAGCATTCATTGAAGGAGGAGAAATTTTACCCCACTTAAAGTGATCAGTTGAGGCTTCCCATAAAAATGGTATTAGAGATAAAATAGACATATTTTTAATGTGGCAGCATTTTCACTTTCAGAAGGCATTCCAGGAAAGAGGTTTAGTAAAAAGCGGTTGAGTTAATGGGTGGTGAGGAGACAGATTTCAGCCTTTAAAGGAATTCTGAGGTAGTTAGTATATCCAGTATGGTGAACTCAGAGGAACCTCCAGTTTGGTAGGTATTAGGTCAGTATAGGATAGTGGTGGGAATAAGAGCATAAGGTAGCTGAGACTGAATTCTTGAAACCAGTTTGAAGAATATGGTATGCAGTGGAAGACACTGAAGACTTAAGTCAGAAAGTAATATGACAAGAACAACTCTTAGGAAAATGAATTCTGCAGTTCTTCCGGGTGGATAAATGTAGAAAAGCACAGGAGACAGAAGAAAAAATTAGTAAGACCTTGGTATTCATGGAAAAATTACCAAAGTCCTGAACCAAGGAGATTCTGATTTAAAACAAACAAAAAAGCCTAGTAGTATGACAAGAGTATATCCAGAAATTTGATCACTAAACCTGTCAAGACTTTCAAGTGGAAGCTATGCAAAAAGGCAATAAATAAGATGGAAGGAATCAACTGGGTAAAACCTGAGGATAATTAAACCAAAAAAGAGTCTATGGTTCCAAGCAAGGAGGAAAGAGGGCTTTGCTAAAAGGGAAAAGTGGCTCAGAGAAGACAATTTTGTAAAGAGAGTACCGAATTTGATCTTGGAGAAAATCAATTAGCCTTTCCAGTTTTAAAACAAAAGTGGTGTCCTTACTCAAGAATGCACACTAGAAATGTGGACATTCAATTAAAGACCTTACAAACTGGAAACTGGCTAGGTGAAAAGCACAAAACAGGAGGGGCCCACTATTTTTGGTTAGAAAGTTAGTAACTCTTGTGATGTAATTCTTGTTTTATAAACAATTGGCTATAGAATTTTCTGTTTTATATATAAGGATACAAATAGTGTCTCTATTAATGTTTTAGCATTAGGAATAATGAATGTTAGATAAATTTCATGGTTCTTAGAGTAATAAATGGTAATATGTTGGCCAAGAATGCATTTTTTAAAAATTGAATTATGTCCAAACAAATGCTCTTATCTTCAAATATAGATATAGCAAAAATATACCACCATAAAAAATTCTTAGGTCTAAAGGCCACATCTTAGTGATTGATCAGAAGCTAATAATTTTGAAGAAAACTGTACTGACAAAGAAGTCGTGAATTTAACCAAAAATAGAATGTCACAGCTCAACACTTCAGATAATTAAAGCCCGAACCAGAAAGAAGAGGACATGAGATACTAAAACTGGTCAGTACCAGAATCACTCATATCATATGTGACCCTGTATAATAATGAGCAAAGAGACAAAAAACAGAAGCTTTGAAGAATAACAGAAGATAAAGATTGTTTCAAGAACAGAAGGGCTTTGTCACAATGGCAATAGACGGATGAAGAAACATAATTCTTCTTCCACTCAAAATTGATATTGGTCACTTTCACTCACAGCTCATTGTTAGAAACCACTTTCTTGACCCAAATCTAAATGCAAGGGATACTGAGAAATGTAGATTCAAAATAAATTTTTGGTGTAGATTGAAATCTTTGACACACAAAGGCTGACACACAGGTTAACTAAGGTACTTAATTTCATGTCAGAACAAGGTCTCCTCATTTTCCTTGTTCAGAAGAATTTGATATAAATTGTTTATTTTGGACCTGCGCACAGAGTTTCTCATTCTGTCCTTAAATGAATATGGATTTGACACAAAAGCAAAGTAGCTCTTTTCCAAATCTGCACATTCATTAGAAGGGCTACCTAGAAAGACAATCTCCTTTCTTCTGGACACAATGTCTGGAAATGCCACATCCAGATTCCTGCATGTCACCAAAGGATAAAGCTGCAGAAATTATGGTATAGTGAAGAATCTGTGCTGATTATGATATTGTTGAACCTGAAACACACCTGACCTCTAGACTTCCTGACATGTAAAGTTATATACATTTTCCTTTTGATTCAACTAAGGATATCTATTATTATATCCAAATGCATTCCAACTGCTAAAAACATTTTAAGGGATTTGAAATGTCAAAGAGCTAAAGTAAAATAAAAATAGAGACGGGGTACTGGCGATGGGAAATTCATGTCTTCATTTGAAGACGATAGTCACGTTGACCGAAACTGTGGAGGTTGAAAAAGGACCAGATGCAATAAATCACTAAGTTGTCAAAAGTCAGGCTTTCTAGAATGAATCTGGTAATCAACAGAACACTAGCTTCAGAGAAATCAGGGAAGATGAGAATTGAGAATAAAGGTCATCTTTTGTGTAAGATGGAGTTCCTATTCTGTGAACTCTAAGAACATTATTTCCATATCCTACCTCAAGGAAAAATTGACAGGGATTTTATGGTGAAAAAATGCAGGTAAGGATGTTGGGACTCATTTAAGGAAATGATTAGATTGATTGCCTTATTTGTTTAGACTAAGGAAATGAGATAAGATAGGGTAACTTGAAAAGATACATTGGGGAAACATTTTTGGTTTTGTTTTTATGTTAATTGAAAATATGCAGGTATGTTCATTGATAGAGCAAGTAGAAGGGGTAAATTAAAGATCTGTATCACAGACAACAGATAAATGACATCAAAGAATTGAAAATTCCTCTAAGTGCCTGTGTTGCCCAAGCTTCTTACATGAGTACTGTCCTCACTTTTTGCAGTCTCTGTGGGTAACTTCAGTCACTTCCTAGATTTTTAGCTTATCTGTTATCAGTGAAGATCACAAATCTACATGTTAATTGTGTCTTTTTCAATGAAATTGAGACAGACTCAGGTTTGGTTAACAGTTACACCTAGATGTCCTATAATGACTTTGACCCCCAAATATCCAAACTAAGCCCATCACTTTTTCCACAATCCTGTTTCCCCCATATTTCCTATTTCCTCTTAGCAGAAGCCTGGATCACCTAGGCTTCTTTCTCCCTTAGGTGACCTGTTTCCATGGATTTCATATCCCATGTTTTTTGGGGGTCTGCCTATATCTCTGAAGTTTTATAATACTAGTCTAAATGGCCTTCATCATTTCTTGAATTGACACACACATAAAGCTAAGGTGTGGCACATGAGAGACTATATTACCTGTCTCCTGCATATTTCTCAGATAATATTTTCCGCCCCTGTAGCCCTCACAATTTATGTTTAGCAATACCAAGTACTTGCCTTTCTTGCTTACATCGTATTATTTTTTACGTTCAGAACTTTGTTATGATTTTATTTAAGATTCCTTTATCTATCCTCACCTTTTATTGTCTGATTCTCCCCTATTAGTTCTTAAGTTTGACCTTGGGAGTCAACTGTAAATTGAGCTCTTTAGAATTATTACCCATCTCTTCAGCTTCAGCTGGGTCTTTTCCAAGCTCAGACGATGGAGTTCATAAATCTCTACACTATGGCCTTGAAATGATTACTTCACGTGTTTTCTTTCTGTTCTTTATCACCTAAACTGGGGCCTCTTTAGGAATAATGACCAGAATTTCCTTACCCTTGTAATTGTTCCCAGTATCTAGAAAAGGATTGGCACAGAGTAGGTGCTCAATAAATATTTATTGAATGGTACTCAAGTTTTTTGTTAGGAGACTGAGTCAATAGATACCACAGGCGCTACCATGCTATATGCTAACACTTGCTTATTTATCAATTACCAGCAAGAAATCCTAGGACAAGAACTTCAAATTCATATTGTCAAGAAAGAAAATCTGTTGTTCCAAGGTCATTAAATCAACCTTACTTTCTCATTATTTCAATGGTAATAAGAGGCAGAATAAACAGATTTAAATAATTAAAATATTAGCAACGAATTTCTGAGAAAGTCTAGAATGCTTATTACTACAACTCATTTTTTTCCAGCTATTATACACATTTCTGTCAAAGGAAAGCAATAGAAAGTATGTTCCCTATATTGCAGAAAGGACAATATAAATTGTCATCCAGTATAACCGTGCATAAAATAACTGAACTGCCATTGCCCATGGAAAAGATAGCAACTTCACTGTGTCCCTTACAAGGTCTTTGACACAACCTAGTGGGAGGGTCAAAGAATGAGGACAACGGGAGCAGATCTATTCAGTAGAGGACTGTAGTATAGACAGCTATCCTATGTCTTGTTAAAGGATGTAGGAGCCATCAGAAAGTTACTTTGTTTTCCAAATACATAGACTTTAAACTTATTTTTTTCTTAAAAATCAAAACATAACAAATAATGTCAAATACTATCAAACAATGTAATGAATTGTAAGAGAAGATTTTATATTTTGCGGAGAGAATTTCTTTCAGCTTTTTAGTATCTAAAATACAATATTCTCTCTTATAAATAAAATATAGACTTCAAAATTCCATTACTGCATTGATTATTACATTTCTCAGCCATGTTACAATCTTCAGAATCACATCGTCTAAAATGAAGAAGATGGAATAATTTTAACAATCCCACATCACATGTGAATTATATGCCAATGTCTTGGCAGGTTTCGTCTTGAAGAGTCAGAATTGCTATGGTTTAAATTCAGCATACCAAAGTCATACAACATGAGAAAAAAGCAGAGACTATATTCTTGTCCACCATTTTAGTAAAAGACTTTTGTCAATACCCAACTGTGGATCTAATTTATTCTCCTGAGATTCTCCATGGCAGTATTTCTAAATGGTCTTGTATATTGCAGGGTTTTAAGTAACCTTATTATACTCTTACTTTTACATCACAGGGAAGGAATTAGAAAAGCTGCCCTTGTACAATTTGACCCACTTCCCAAAAGGCTTTTTAACCCGAGGCAAAATCTATTTAACCAGCAACGGCTAGCCCTCTGATAACAGTAGCTGCTATCTGGACGTACAGTTCTATAATGTACACAGGCATCCACACTGACTCCAGATCATCCTGAAACATCAGATTTAATTCACACTTCAGAGAAGGTGTTACAGATTAATCTTGGCCGTTGCAGTAGGATACTTCACAATGATGGGAGTCAACTGAAATACATATATTTGTTCTATCTCACCAAAGCAATCAACATAAAGCACTTTTAAATTTCTTTCTCATTTTATAAAACCAAGGTGAAAATAACCTCTTTGGCAATGCATCGTTATTATTTTTCATATTTATAACACCCACCAATGGCAAGTTATATAAAACCATTTCATAAGGTTTGATTAGTATATAGACTTAAAGATAGCACAATGCTATTTTTAAGATTATTAACTATGAAATGCTTTAAAAAAGCCAAAGTATTGATATACCTTACTCTTTTCTACCCTTGTTCCCTCAAATATTCTTCAGGTAGTTATACAACTGGATATTCTAGAATTCTAGAATTTATCAATATATTACTAGTTTTAAATTTATCTCTTAAAGAATGTATGATATTTCTTAAGTGATTCAAAGTTTTGAAAAAAGGTGTGCAGAAATTATAACTGATTGTTGTGATCTGTGCTATTTATCTTTATGAAACAATGAAATGAAAACCATTACAGACACTGATATTTTGGTTTGGTTATTTATATATTTATTTTAATGTGCCTTCAAGAATGGCCAATTCTATTTACCCTTTCTGCAATCCCCTTTAATAATTCAGATTGACCTGACTGGCACTGAGTAATAGGAGCATAGCTGTTCATTTGGAGGGTTAACGGCAATTGAACTTTGTCCAAAACAATCTGCTCGATTGAATTTTCAAAAGAACAAATGTCACTTCATTTCCAAAACTGGTGCTTAACACAATAGCCAGAATTTAGAAAAATTAAAAATCCAAGATCTCCAGTAGGGTCATTCAACTGTGCAGCAAATAGCTAAGAAATGCTCACATTAAGCCATGCATGAAACTGTGTATCAATGTCATTATTACTGGTATTGGCATCATGATGGCTATAATAATATTTAATATAAGAAATAAAGAAGATTTGAAATGTTTCCCTATATTTTCTGCACTACTTCTTTACTCGTACTAGTATTTGTGAAAATACTATTATACAAACTTTATAACCACTAAATTAGTAACTTTGTAAATAGAAATACAGGAAATAGAATATAAAATATATTTGTTTCAAAATTAATGAATAATACAAAATGGTTTTGAAAGTTACCATCTTTCTTTAGCTGAAAAAATAATTTAAATATGTTGGATTTACAAAAATATGGAACCCATGTGATACTATTAGCTCATACCTTTTAAAAAAATCAAATTTAAATGTTAGCATATTAGTATATATCCCAGTTTTTCTGATTAAGTTTAAACAATGAGCAAAGTAAGCATAAAATATAACGATAATACTGTCACTTACATTATTTCAAAATAGGCCTTCCTGGAAACCCAGCTATAATTGTTGACTTAAAAACTTGCTTGATTTTGGTTAAAGTTTTCATTATCGGACAATCTTCCTCCAATATATTTTTTTCAAAATTTCATCTTGCATATCAATAATGTAACATAAAATCAATCTTGCAAATGTATTAAATGATATGTGATGGCAATATTTTTATGTTTTTAAATGCAAAATAAATTCTTAATACATAAGTCATGGCACCATTTGTGAATTATAAATACAAGCATTGTTAGAGGTAATATAAGAGAAAATACCAAAGGAACTTTACTGTTTCTTGAAATATTTTTATACTTTACTAAATGAAATGGGTAAAATGACATAAAAGAAAAAATGACAAGATACATGAGCATTGGCAGTGAGATAATGTTTATCTAATATCTACTCAAATGAATTTGAGAACCTCTAATTCAAGGGTTCTAAGTATGAACTACAGAAAATAGAAATTATAAAGGAAATTCTAAAACATTTTCTTGAAGTGTACAATTAAACTTTGTTTTCACATTGAAATTTACAGTAATTCTTTAATGACTTGAAACATTAATATCAATGTGTGTCTCCTAAGAAATGATTGCTATTATTTTTAACAGGAATTGTCTATGGATTTTAACCTTTGGCGGGAATGGTTGTCTCAGTAGAATTACAATTCTTGACTTGATATTGCTTTAAAAGTCATCAGCTCATATTGCAGCATTTGTAGCAATTAGACAAAGACATTCCTCTGTAGATTTTGAGGTGGATTCTCGGCTCTGCCAAGTATGCATTTCCTTTCATATCCTCATTGATTGGAAAGCACCTTAAAGGAATCAACCTAGCTTTGAAATCAGCATTTTACTGCACTAAAGGACAACCTAATCTTGTTTTCTGAAGCAGAGAACTATAATGTTATTTACCACCCCATCAATAGGAGCGTAAGACTTGAGATTTATAATTCTGTGTGATGATCCCTTTAGTTTATCTCTGAAAGAAAAAAATAAAATGATTCAACCGTTAGAGGAAGAAAATATATCTTAAGGATATATATCTTAAGGATACTGGAAAATATATCTTAAGGATATATTTGAGTATATTTGAGTTTGACAAAAATTCAACCTCATTCTGAAATACATTATATCTTTCTTAGTTGTGTTCTAAGACACAGTGGACAATTTGAATGTGAAATCCAAGAAATAGTGGACTTTTAAACAACCCCTGTGTAAGGAGTTACTAAAAAGAAACTAACTGATAAACCACCTATATTTCTTCATTTTAAAAATAGAGAAATATACTTTTTGAAAAAGAGGGTTTCTATGAGGATTAAATATATATATTTATATGGTAGAACAATACCTGATACAAAGCAAGAGTTCCATAAATGTTAGATATTAGCAATGTAGTGGTATTAATTAGCAGGTAGTAGTAGTCTTAAAGGAGGTAGAAACAGTAGAATATTATAGTTACTGATGTTGTGAATAGATTTATTCACAGTTATTTCAGGATTGCCAAAATATATGAAAATTACCACTACCATGGTAAATTTTAGATGGATGTATTGGGTCAAGGGAAAATGTCAATCAATTTTCAATTAACTGACATTTAGCTACAGTAGGTAAACAGCGATTGGCTGACTTACTGATTAGTAAGTAGTATGAAAATTCCCACCAGAGACCTGGAGATAATAGGGTTCTCAGTAAAATAGCTAGTCATCTTTTTCATGTTCCCCCTAAGGAAAAGCTAAAGGAAATCAAGTAGGAGAAGCATTAAAAATTGCATTGCTCTTCAATGACTTTTTTTGGTTTTTTGTTTTGATGTTTAGATAAGATATTGAACTGCTTCAAATTAACAGACCGATGATACTCTGTGTAGGAAATAACAAGGTGTATAATGTGTTCTTCAGGAAAATAAAAATAAAATGAAATATAAATTTTGCCTACATGATATAAAAAACCTAATATTTTGTTTGATTTTTTTTAACCATGTGCTTAATTTTCAAGAAGGATTGTACTGTTTTAGTCATCTCTGAATTTAACCTTTCTATGTTAAAGTTCTGTTTCTTACAACTTGCTCTAAAATGAATATTGGAATTAGTTGTATCAAATTAGCTTGTCAAACTTGATAACTTATATCAGGGGTGCTTTATGTTATTTTTATTGACAGTCAATCGTCAGTAAGTCTTTCCCCCTTAGTATTATTTTTCTACTATTTTGTTAGGCAAAGAATTGTAATCTTAATTAAATGGCTTGTGAACGGTTTTCATTTATTTTCTTACACAATTCTGAATTTTTATTAAGATCTCATAAATGAGCATGCACTATTTGCATAATTATCAAAAACAATACATAGCATATTTATTTTGTGGAAAAAAAAAATCCCATATGATGTACTTTGCAAATTGGATAGTTTACATATGTAACTATCATAAAAAAGAGCACATTATTATATGTGCCATAAAATATAATTTTCTTATTTAACGGTGCATTTCCCTCTATAAAGGGATACAAACATATTACATTTACAGCATACATGAATATTTGCACAGTGCTTAAAGTTTTTCAAAATACCCATCAAGTTTTTATTTCTACTAGCCTTAATTGCATTATTTACACATTCTTCCAATAAAATGGTCAGTGAAGCAAGCATTATAGTTACTGGAAACCTCACAGAAGTCTGCTCAGGAAGTTGTTTTCCACATAAGCCAGAAAATCACATTCTGAGACCATGTCACAACTGCTTTGCAGATCTTCTCTAGCCTTGCATAGAAATATGTTGCTCCAACCATCCCACCTGCTTTTATTCCAGAACTACCGTCTTGGGAAGTGTAGCCTCCGCTTTGGCCCCACCAGGGTTAGATGACAAACTCTTGACCCTTCCCCTTGACTGTGCTCAGTCGTCTGTTTTGCCTATCACAGCTGCTGGGTGTTCCAGAGGCTCAGATGGCCAGAATAGGTCTGGAATAGGCCTATTAGCATCTCAATACAGCCGCTCAGTCCCCTTTATTACCAATTCTCTCAAATTAATTAATTTTTAATTTTGCACTACCTCAATGATTATCAATCAAGTCAGGCAGTGAGACAGAAAAGCACATTGAAACTTGAAACTGTCTGTGGTGTAAGTCACAGAGGCTCAACCTATGCAATCTGTCACTTTGAAGATTAGGGAAAAAAGGCAAATTGTCCTGTGCAGAGATTATTGAAAAATATTTTCTTGATAAATTATGCTCCCTTCAAAAGGTCACAAAAGAGAGGAATAGTGGTGATAAATTTCTAATGATGTGTTTAGATCTATAAAACTGAGTTATCGTTTCAGGAAGGTTCCCTGATTTAAAACAATGTTACTAAGAGTTCCCGTTTACTTTATTTGAACCTAACATTTTATTGTAGTGTTGAAATATATACAGTGCAAAGAATGGCTTTGGTTTTAAAATTTAAAACACCAGCGGTCACGTTATAATATTCTTAGAATGTAAAATTTATTATCATCATTGTTATTATTATTTTGTTGGCTTGGTAGGCTGTTTCCTTAAAGCAGAATCCTCTAAAGGAGAGAATGGTTCGTATTAGAGACGTATCTAAGTTATAAAACTGGTGTTTTGAAATGTGGGGAGAAATGAAATCATTGGCAAAATATTTCTGGGTCCCTTTCCTCAACTGACTTACTTGAATTGGTCTCAGCCATAAAATGCACAGTAAGAAAGTATTTACTTTGAACACTAAAATCTTCTTTGAGTGAGGACTGATTGCTTTTGATATTCCGTAGTGCAGTGTGGACAGTTATAGATAGAGCACATGGGTTTTCTTATTGATTTTGAGCTGCAAAGTCTAGAAAGACCAAAGATTAAAGATGTTTAGTCACTCCTGCATACTGTGTAGCTTCTTACATCATATTCTTAAGCAAGAAAACGTAGCCAAATTTAAGATGTATTTATACCATGCTGGGAATGATTTTTTTTTTTTTTTAACCTAATGTAAACTTAGCTGTTTGAGACAGAATACAATTGGTTTCTGTTTCTGAGAATAAAAAAGGGTAGATTCATGGCTACTAAATAACTCTTAGAAAGTTTTCCTTCCCCTTAAAATATAATTAAGACTATTGTATAGCTTGGTATAAAATAGTTTAATTTTAAATGTTTGCAATTATTTTACAAGTGCTTGACATTTAAAGTTGTGGAAGTGAAGTAAGTAATTTGTTGAGGAAAACAATACAGTCAAGACAGAATGCAAAGAAAGAAAGATCAGCTCCCTATTTTAGGTCACCATTTAACAAATTTTCCTGGGCAACATTGCTTCCCCAAACCTGTAGGTTACAGATGAATTGTCGCAAGTGACAACTATCCACATTTAAACAAACAGTGAAATAAAATGCTTTCCTAAACTCAGAGTTGTTAAACTCAAAAATGGATTTCTTATATTAGAACTGTGGTCAAAGTAGAAGTTTCTCAATGTGAAAACCAACTTAATTGCACTTCTAAAGGCAGAGGCAAAAAATACAATACCAAAGTCTTTAGAAAAAACTGCATTTATCAAATTCAAAATTGGGCTTACATATCTCAGTAAGACTTTAAACTACTAGCAAAATAAAAAATTATTCTTGGCCAGACTTGGCCAGACGTGGTGGCTTACGCCTGTGATCTTAGCAAGTTGGGAGGCCAACATAGAAGGACTGCTTGAGACCGGAAGTTCAAGACCAGCCTTGGCAACATAGTGAGACCTTGTTTCTGCAAAAAAATCAAAATTTAACTGGGTGTGGTAGTGTGTGCCTGTAGTGCCAGCTACTCAGGAGACTGAGGTGGAAGGATCACCTGATCCTAGAAGATTGAGGCTGTGGTAAGTTGTGATACTGCCACTGCATTCTAGCCTGGGCAACAGATTAAAATCTTGACTCAAAATAAATATTTAAAAATAAATAAATAATGTTCTTAAGTTTCCCAATCCTCTATTTTTGTGAAATTGAGATCGTTATATAATTTTTTCATATTCATTCTTTAGCAGAGTGTGTTGAACAAACTACCAATTTGATTAGAAATAGGTCTTACATTTCCATCTAGTTACACCATGTTGTATAATTATCTCCCCTTAAAAATATACTTTGCTGGCCAGGTGCCATGCCTCAAGCCTGTAATGCTTGAGTCCAGGGGTTCAAGACCAGCCTGGGAAACTTGGTGAGACCTCGTTTCTACAATAAATCCAAAAATTTGCCAGACATGATGGTGTGTGCCTGTAGTTCCAGCTACTTGGAAGGCTGAGGCAGAAGGATAGCCTGAGCCCAGCAGGTTGAGGCTGTAGTGGTTGTGATTGTACCACTGTACTCCAGCCTGGGAGATAGAGTAAGACCCCAGCTCAAAAATAAAATAAAAAATATAAATATAATATATATTTTTTAGTATTTGAGAAAATACTTAGCATGCTATTAAATAGTGAATATCAGTTATTTAAAGAATATACTAAATATTGTCATTGCTGTTTCTTCAAGTGTCCCAGCAAAAGAAGTATTTTCTTGATTTTTGACATGAATATACTGAAAGCTAACTGATTTTTTTCTTCTCATAAAGAATTTTAAGTATAAAAATTAAATCCTTTTCCAACAAAATATTACAAATTGCAAAACTGGCTGTGATTTAACACAACAGATCAAAGTTATTCTTGGATATAAACTATACCCACCCACTACAAAGTAACTTTATACAAGTAAATTGAAATCATAGGCAGAAACACTTAAAAGAAAATGTCAACAAAAAGTAAGATTTTATAACAATTATGAATATCTCTATTTTTGTTGGAACTAAGTTAACAGAATTCAATCAATCATAATCCTTGGTTTATGACAACTTTTTCAAATTGGCTCATGCATAGCCATTCCTTATGTACTTATATTTACTTGTTTGCATATTTATTCATTTATTAATCTATGTATTCATTTACTCATTTGGTTGTTTGATTATAATACTCTAATAAGTATCTATAAATCTATCATCCAGAATAGAAACTTGATCATTATACACACATCTCACTAGATTGTTTCCCTCATTCTATCCTTGTCATCCTCTATATTGGGTATTTAACCCCCTAAGTCACATTGTCACCATGTTCTAACTTTTAAACTTTAAAACAGTTTTAGCTTTCTAGATCTTTAAAAAAGTTATCATGATAAATGTGACTATAAGAACTTATTTTTCACTTAATATTGCATTGCTATGGTTTATGCATAATTTTTATATCACTTTTGTGAATTTTGATTGTTTTATAAGACTCTATTGTGTAAGTGGACTACAGTTCATTCATTCACTCTTTTTTGAATGATACTTATATTATTCCTAGTTCTTATATAATTTGTATAGTGCTTTATGAAAAGATATCTTGCTGAATATATATATGTATGTATATATATATGTACATATATATATGAGTTTTTAGGGAGTATATATTTAGAAGGCAAATGACTCGGTTTATTTCAGGTGATAATGCCAAATTGCTTTCCAAAGTAGTTAAAACCTGTAAATTCTCAAAAGTTATACTAAATTTAGAGTTAATGGTTTAAAACCATATCATCTCCAATCTTTGAAATATCTGATTTAAATATACATACATATTGCCAACTAAATTGCTTAAAATGGTAACATCACCTTCTCAACTTACACTTCACTGACCATTAATGATACTGACCATTTTTTCCCCAAGTATATTGAACTTTTTTTTTTTGAAGAAAAGCCACTTTACATAGACTGAACTGTGGTATATTACTGTACAGTTCAAATAATTAGTTTTCTGCATGGTTTTGTAGAGTTTTACAAGATTTTGCTGATTACATGAAAACAGCCACCATGTGGAAAATTAATAACACCAAAATGTAAGCTCCAGTATATAGCAAATTTTTCCTTTCTATTGATTTTAAGATTTTATAGGATTACCTCATTAATGCCATTTTTTATTCTATTTTTTATTCCTGCTTATATAGCATCATTATTATTCTATATAACCATATGTTGATTAATTTTTCATTTACTATCACTTCAAAGTGGCATTTCTTTCTTTTGTGGTATAATTTGTGAAATTCCTACTCCATATCATTTGCCTTTTGCTTATCTGTGAGATGAAACTCTAAATCTCAACTATGGAGATTTATCACTCTAATCTGTGTAATCGTATCAGAAACTTTCTTCCATTGTTCTACTTTCCAACTAAACCCTCCCTCTATTTCAAATACCAAAAGTTATAGTTTTTCTGCCTTCACAAAGAACAAGATAATAAAAAGATTAGTCACTTAATTATGGCAATAGTCATTTATTTGGTTTATAACCATTTCCTGCAGGTCTTGGTCTCTTGAAAAGGCAGTGATAACTGCATGAATTAGGGAACAAAAGTAGATATTTCTCACTAAAAAGGAAATAAAGTGAAATAAGTTTCTTTGATTGTGTTTTTAAAATGACAAATTATTATGCAGAACTACAAAAGTATTACATACCACAGAATTTCTGCATAAGAGTATTTGTAAAAATACAAAGTTACTTCACTAATACAATTCTAAAGGTTGACAGTACATTAAAATCCCGGGAAAAATGACCAGTTTCTTTTTATGTGTATTTATTTTAATCCATAAGTAATTCAGCATCTTGGGGCCAAGGGAAGCCACATAAATAGGTAATCCTATAGCCCACTGACTGAATGGACGCATTCTGAGGAATAAGAGATCCGCAGAACCACTCTTTTCAAGGGTCTCTCCACCAGGGAGTCTTCCTGGAGCAAAGAAAGG
This sequence comes from Carlito syrichta, assembly GCF_000164805.1. Taxonomy (NCBI): domain Eukaryota; kingdom Metazoa; phylum Chordata; class Mammalia; order Primates; family Tarsiidae; genus Carlito; species Carlito syrichta. Next base: position 345,748 of record NW_007233412.1, on the reverse strand, counting down.
ATGTCTCACGTTCTAGCTATGATGTTAAATAGCAATGCATTTCAAAAGCCTTCTTATTTGCTGCTTTATGGGATATCGTGTATATAATTATACATGAGTCCAGATTAAAAGGAAGACACCTGATATATCGCTTCAATGACACGTGCACCCTCTTTAAGTATTAGTGGCAGAGTCAACTTAAGGATCTAAATCAATGATCCTTTTTAGTATCTGTTCTGTAAGTAGTCTCAAGCAAACTTAACATCTCCTTCGCAAGACGGAAAAGGTAATTGAAAGTCTCTAAGAGAAGAATTCATCTACAGCCATACCATCCTGAACGCACCCGATCTTGTCTGATCTCAAAAACTAAACAGGGTCAGGTCTGGTTAGTCCCAAGAGAGGAATCCCCTTTAGTTAACTTTTTGCATCTTCCAGCTGACAAACTCCAAAATGCACTCATTTATCTTAGTTATGTCGTCCAGTGTTTCCCTTAGAAAGAGGCAGCACTATACTCTAGCTTTTGGTTAGAAACTGCACAAGACTTGTGGCCAGCTCTGACCGAGGAACTAATATAATTTTCACTCTCCCCTTGCAGTCTTCAAACCAACAGCAATTCAGCACATGAGAAAAAACAACAGCCGGTGCAAAGTTCTTAGGCTCTGGCTCAGCAGGGGAAGTAGAAGCAAAAAGTCATGTCAATAACAATAACAATGAAAACATTTTTAAAAGCTTTGATCTCATGAATAGCCTCAGTACCAAAAGCAAACCCTGCTGTTCATGCCTTAACAACTGGACAAAAAGAGCAGACAACCTCATTTAAGTGTGCTAGTTCAATGCCAAAGGCAGAAAAGCGGGGAGGCAATGTAGGTCATCGGGAAAACATTGCAGTTAAGTTGACAGCATTATTATTGCATCTATGATACACTTTTAAAAAAGCTACTGACAAATAAGGTTTTCCACTTTCTCTTCTTAATATGTCCTATTTTCCAAGTAGTTTCGATAGAGACTAAGAAAACAATATATGACAAACTCCCAGGACAAAAATTATTCTCCTTTTAAATTCTAATCTTTTTGTTATCCTACTCGTTACTGTATTTTGTAAGGTAAGTTTATAGACATGGGATATCTGTGGTCATGCATATTGAAATAAATTACCATATTCTGTTCAAGTCTCGACTTGATCATCTTTGGATATAAAGTAGGGGTTCATTTTCCCACACCCTGAAAAGGCAACTTTCTTTATACATACTGAATTCAGGTACAGGGATAAAAGAGAACTGACAGCTATGATTCAGTTAACATTGAAAGTACATTCTGTCTATTATCTGTCTAGTTTGCTACTAAAATGACCTGAATGAATGATAGACAAATAGCTAAATCTCTTCTCACTTGGAGTATAGAATTAAAATACAAACACACACACACACATTCATTAGAGTCTGTGTTTAGAATTAATTATAGAGCACTTCAATTTCTTGACTATTTGAATATTCTCAAGTTGCTTTTTTTTTCTTTTCTTTTCTTTTTTTTTTTTGAGTCAGAATCCCACTCTGCTGCCCAGCCTGAAGTGCAGTGGAACGCTCACAGCCACCACAGCCTCAACCTGCTTGGTTTAGGCAATCCTTCTGCCTCAGCCTTCCAAGTAGCTGGAACTACAGACACATGCCACCATGCCTGGCTAGTTTTTGTGATTTATTGTAGAGACAAGGTCTCATCAAGTTGCCCAGTCTGGTCTCGAACCCTCCCCCCACCCCGGGCTCAGGCAATCCTCTGGCCTCGACCTCCCAAAGTGCTGGGATTACAGACTAAGCCACCGCACACAACCTATTCTCAAGTTTGAGAGACCTTTTTTTTTTTTGAGTTAGAATCTCACCCTGTCGCCCAGACTGGAGTGCAGTGGCCGCTCCCGGCCACCGCAGCCTCGACCCACTGGGCTCTGGCGATCCTTCTGGCTCAGCCTTCCGAGTAGCTGGAATTACAGGCTATGCGCTACCACGCCCGGCTAATTTTTTGATTTTTGATTGTAGAGATGAGGTCTCGCTGCCCAGGCGGGTCTCGACCCCACGGACTCAGGAAATCCACTCACCTCAGCCTACCAAAGGCGCAGGATTACAGGCTGAGCCACAGAGCCTGGTGAGAGACCATTTTTTATAACATAATGCAATATTGTTTTCCATTATTTAATCTAGCGTAAAATTGGAAAAAAAAGCTTCTAGCCTAAATTGAATTGTGATTAATGTTATTTTTCCCTACTAGTACTTAAAATTTTCCATTCACTTAAAATTTAAACATATTCGCAAAAGAAGGTACAGGTCTTTTTCTTTTTCTTTTTTTTTAATGAAATCTATCCTAATAAAACATGTCATTCTTTTCCTTAACATTATTTGAAGACTTGGACACCTTTCTGTTTCCAGCATGAACTGTCTGTCAAGACCTTTCCCCAATCTGGTCCGCCCACCTAGTTGGTCTGCCCACCCAGACACACCTTTCAGACCACTGTGGCCTGGCTGCCACATCTGCCTACCTGACCTCCTAACTTTCCAGCAACAATGCTCCCTTCAATCTATCAACTCAGCCGACAGTGGGTTTTCCTTGCCCAAACAGCCACATTTTTGCTTTCCATTAAAAAAAAATATTCTGTAGCATCTGGAAGGAAATTGTCTTATAAGTAAATGTAGATATGTGTTATTCTAGTCTCTAAACCCTTACTAGACTGTGGTCCTATTGAGACTCAGAACACAATACCTCCAAAATATGGCAACTTGACCTGAGCAGAGAGGCCACTCCCTGACTTCCTCCTGTCTTTGTCCCCAGAGGCCATTAAAAAAAAATCTTTCCCTCCCTTCTCCCCTGAAGACCTTTATATGATAGGGTTCCTGCCCCATACCTGAAGGAAAGAAATTAATACATAGCGATAGAGAAGAATCTGAATATTCAGGCCTTGCTATGGTCACCCAGTTTATTATTATTAGATCATACCCACTCCATCTAATTATACTTCTCTATGGCTGTCCAGTCTTCATTGAATTTAAGCATAAAATCACACAGTTTTTCCCAGTCTTTGGGTCTCTATTTCTCAAGATGCCATCTCAGGTAAAACTTTTTCTAAATAAGTGTCTTAAGATTTTCTCTTGTTAATCTGTTTTTGTTTTTTGTTATTGTTGTTAAAGGTGTCAGCATAAGCTTTACATTGGATGAGAAAAGATACTGTTTTTTTCTTCTCTATAGCTTATATCACCTGAGAGCTCGTTAGAAATGCAGCCTAGGGTCCCATCCAAGACCTACAGATTCAGAATCCAAATTTCCAACAAACCTTCAGGTGATCCACATGTACCTTCATGTTTGAGAAGCACTATGCTATACTGCCCCAAACAGAAACAAACAAATAGAAGCAGCAATCAGTAGCTTGAAGTTAGGGAGGCAGCAACATGAACAAACTGCTTCCTTTTTTGTTTTAACATTTATTTTATTTTAAAGATGTGGGGTACAATTCAGGATTAGGTACCTAAGTGGTCAATGTACAGGTGATGTTGTGGCCTCCCACTGGTCCTCACTTTACCTGGTTAGGATCAGGCACCCTTTTTGATTTTCTATCCTGCCCTCCCCCTGCCAGTGTCCCACTACTGCCAAGCCCTTTCTTATATTATTATGATAAATGCTCAGGGTATGCTTATGATCAGGGTATGCTTATGCGATAGATCACTGATTATGATAGACTCCAAATCCATCCAAGTTGCTGTGAAGTCCATGATTTTGTCCTTCTTTATGGCAATGTAATACTCCATCGTGTATATGTACCACATTCTTTCTATCCAGTCCACTTTTGATGGGCACCACGCTTGGTTCTGTGTTTTTGCTATTACAAATAGTGCTGCAGCTAACATGCATGTGCAGGTGTATTTTAGTAGAATGATTCGAGTTCCTCTAGGTATATTCCCAGAAGGGGGATTGTTGGGTTGCATGGAAGGTCAATTTTTAGATCTTTTAGAAATTGCTACGCTGTTTTCCAACAGAGGTTGTGCACTCCCACCAATAGTGGAAGCATTCCCTTTTCTCTGCATCTTCTCAGCATCTGTTGTTTTTCTTGTGTTATTGGCGATGGCCATCCTAACTAGAGTTAGGTGGTATCTCAGTGTGGTTTTAATTTGCATTACTTTGATGATTAGTGATGTTGAGAATTTTTTCATGTATCTGTTGGCTGCTTGTATGCATTCTTTTTTTTTTGTTTGCTTGTTTTTTTTTTTGAGTTGGAGTCTCACTCTGTCGCCCAGACTGGAGTGCAGTGGCTGCTCCCAGCCACCGCAGACTCGACCTGCTGGGCTCCGGAGATCCTTCCGCCTCAGCCCTCCAAGTAGCCAGAATTACAGGCGTGCGCTACCACGCCCGGCTGATTTTTTGATTTATTGTAGAGATGAGGTCTTGCTGCCCAAGCGGGTCTCGAACCCACGGGCTCAGGCAATCCGTTCACCTCAGCCTCCCAGAAGTGCGGGATTACAGGCTGAGCCACTGAGCCCAGCTTGCATTCTTTATAAATTAGTTGTTTAATAGAAAATACAGTGGTTTTATCTAAAATCTAGGTCATATTCATTTAAGTACTTATCTATTTGGATATGTATTCATAAAATATAAAAAGTATCTGACAATATAAGGATATGCCTCATATGTTGTGATTAGTAAAGAGTGTAATCTGATAAAAGTCATTAGTATTTTGTATGATAAATAACTTACTAATACCATATATTAAGAGAAGTGACAGGCAAATTTTTTGACAATAAAATAGCACAAAAAGTGATTCTTTAGGAAATAATTGTGTCCATGAATTTATCCTAGTCATCTTAGTGAAAATTATTAATAGGGGGAGGAAATTATCTATTCCTTCTGTTACATAAATTCGATTATTTTGAAATATGATAGGAAATGTGTAACAAATGAGGTTGTTTGTGTGCGTTTGATAAATTGCTTTTACTTGGAATAAATCTAATACTGTGAAAGAATATTATGGAATCATAGCCCAGAATATAAAGCCATTGTGAGGAGGTGTCAGGATCAGAGTTGTGTGTGTGTGTGTGTGTGTGTTGTGTGTGAGTGTGTGTGTGTGTGTGTGAGAGAGAGAGAGAGAGAGAGAGAGAGAGAGAGACAGAGAGAATTGGGTGGTGAAGTCATACCAGTAGGATCTAGACATCTGAAAAATCTAAAGAAAGTTAAAGCTAAGTAAAATGACACCTGATTGATTTTCCAAAAATAGGAATCTTAATCAAATAACTTCTGATATTGCCAAAAACACAACCAACAACAAAATCTAAACAAACAGTTTTCATTTAGTATAATCATAATATTATACAAAGAGTAATCTGGTTAGATGATCAAAACCATGTAACATAGTGTTTACCCATAAGTCTTATAGTAGCTTCCAAAACTGTAACAGCCAACTCAAAAGCAATGTTTGAAGAAAGCTTAAAATGTGGGGCCTAAGGCATCCAGCCTCAACATAACTTTGCACTCTTACATGCCAATACAGTACAACAGAATTGTACAGTTTAGGCAAACTGAAATTTTTTATGGTTTAGTGGTGGAGATGATATATCTAGACAAACAACTCTTCCTATCTTCAAAACTTCCCACTGTCTTGAGACAGCATTTTTACCAGGGCAAGTTTAGCTTAAATATTACCCCTTCATAAAACTTTTCTCTTCTCCATAGACGCCTCCTTCTAGTTGAGATCGTCCACTAACTAGCTGGGGTGACCTTGGTTAGTTTACTTAATTGTTATGAATCTTCATCTCTTCATTGGTAATATAAAATGGTTGGCCTAGATCTGCAAATTTTGAAGTTTTATTACTTGCATACACTCTAAAATAATTTATAAAAGCCTATATACACTGACTCATATATTTTAAGTTGACATTTAAAATGTTTCCTCATGAGTGTAAATAATTGGAAATGATGTAATTTCCAGCATACTGTAAATATTGACATTTTAAAATAAAGCAATTACACCATTCTTAAATACACCCCATGGAATTGAAATACTACAGTGCTTTGTTAGCAAATATCATCCATTTAAAAATAAATGATCAAGTTCTTCTTTAGTGGTTAGAATTTGTATGTTATTTGCTTTTTATCCCTTAAGTTCATGTTTCCAATAACCTCATCCCTTAAAATATCATGTTAAGGAATTATATTTTTATACTTGAAAATCTCACATTGATCAATGTATCACATATTGCAGCAATAAAATATTGAAATCGACAATTTCTTTCTTTTAATGTTAATGCTTTAAGCCTACAAATTGTTTTCTTGAATTTTCTTGTTATAATGCGTATTCATAAATAACGGATCAAAGCTACATAAATACCATATATGTTAAACTACTCTAATAAAAAAATTGTTATTAGGAATTAACGCCTTACTGAGATGAGCTACACATTTTTCCAATTAAGATAGATAATACCTATTGCTATGAACTAAGAATCCAATTCATTTTCTATTTTTCATTGTTATAGATGTAAGCACTGGAAAATCTTGTTTACATAAATAGCTAGGTAGGAATGAAAATAGTTTATCTTTAGTAGTGTGAGTTCTTCGAACTTGAGCTATATGTTAAGAACCAGAGTAACATGACTAAAATGGTTTCTACTTCTTTATCGACTGACAACTTTGTCTTTCTTCAATTTGAATGAAAGTAAAGAAGACCACTTCACCTGAAATGGAATTTGATGCACATTCAGTTATATTCTTATCACTAATTTTTAAATTTCCCTTTGCTTATCACCTACATCCTAGGAACAAAGCACCTTAGTAAGATTCCAGAAAGATAAGAGCAATGCTTTTCTTTAGAAAAGAAAGGGGCAGCTGTGAAAAGGAAAGTTGAGAAAGAGACCTAGCTTGAGAGTTACATACAGTCGAATTCTCATACAAGTCAATTTCACTCCATATTAAAGTTGAGGACATAAAAATTCACTTCAATGAAGCCATAAATGTCCATGGACTCCCTGGATCTCCGTGAGTCTCCAGTGTACATGCACTTCTGTTTAAAAACCGCTGCTCTGTATGCTTCAGAAAAGTTTTCTCTTTAAAAGTATTTACGTTCTTGGCTATGGGTATCAAGCATATGTTTCTATTCATACAGTTCTTACATACTTATTTGGAATGCTTATGAGCTACCCTTCCACCAGATTTTACGTGTCTAGGAAACATAGAACATTTTTCACAAGTGATACATCCTACTCAGTGCTTTGCATAATGTCTTTAGCTTAATAGATAATCAATGTGTTTATATAAAATTATTATTTCCTAAAATCTTGATAACATATAGCATTTGCTTACCAAGTGTATGGCATATGATAGAATATCTGGTCATTCTATACACAGAATATTTATTGAAATGTTATTATGCTTCTTAATATTCATTCCCTAACATGTTGAAAGCCCAAGGCACTTTACATATGATGATTTTGAAGATATACTGTATTTATCAAGCCTCTGTTTGAATACCAGGAAATCAATCCACCATAATTGTGTTGGCTGGCTTTTCCTTTCCTTTTTCTATAATTGTTTTTTTTGAGTTCTGTATTCAAGTCAAGTTTTCATCTCCAATATTTCACTCCTATTTCACTTTTGTACAATACACACTGATAATTATACACTGTTCATCAATATCAATGGATGGAACTGTTTCCAGCCGAAACTATTTTTCTTATTATTTAAAAGTGAATCTCAGTAGGCATTTTGTCTGGGGGCCATCTGTCTGAGAGAGCAGTCATTTTTAACTAAGGATACCAAAGTCAAAGTTACACAAATCTACTTTGCAATGTTATCACATATGCCAAACATAATATTGAACTACCAGCAAAATGACTGTGCTATGCACAATACACTATAATTAAGCTTGTAAATTCACTATACTTCTAGCCCTAACATGTATGTACTTTAGTGAAAGGAACCACAGTGCTGAAAGCAAATGTGAAATTTGCTAAATGAATTTTTGGAAGCTTAAGTCATTTGACCTTTCCAGTGTAAACAACCTAATATAAGAGGTAGTCATTCTTGGACATGGGACATTACAAATAAACTGCCCAAAATAATACCCATCGTATTCTGGGATATCCTTACTCTGAGTTATTATGGTAAGTTTCCCTGAAATATTTAAATCAATAAAAATAATCATATTCAGCCTCCTGAAATCACAGGTGAACCCATGCATCAATCGCCCCCCCAGTACCTAAGTACACAAAATATAGAAGGACTCACTAGTTGTTTCTGGAAGGGTACAGGGTGATTGAGGAATTTTGCTTCACATTTCAAGATTTAAATTTATATCATGACTCCTAGACATTTTTCTTAACATGCTGATCACTGGCTTAAATATTCTATCTTCAGTGACATGTAAGTTCCTTACTTCAATTTAATATTTACTCAAGAAACACGCAGGAAATAAAGTATGATCAATACATGACAAACAGAGACATGGAAGAGATCCTTAGTCTTAAATCCTCAGAATTTAAACAAGACTTCCTTCACAGTCTCAGGTCAAGTTTCAGAATTTCCAAGAGAGAAGTTATTACTTGTTTCTCAAAGGCAAATTGAAATCATTTACTTAAAAAGTATTAGAACTTCTGTTTATTGGTGGGGAAGTAGAAATAAAAAAATTAAAAATAATATTTGAAGTACTGCAAAAATGAATACACATACTATTCAGGATGGTTACCAATTATATCTTTGACTAAATATATATAAAATTAAAGGACTCTTGAATATCAAGTCTTCACTGTTTTTTTTTCTAAACTATTTTTAACCAAGTTTATTGTGTGATTATTGTGTGATTATATATATAATATATATTATTATATATATATATAATAATATATATATGCTCTCCCTCACGCTCTCCCTCTGCCTTGTAATCTGTCCTCTGCCTTCCTACCTGTACATGGACACATTACTCTGTTTATCTCTGCACTCTCTCTGTACTTACAGTCTTATACAATGGAATGCATATGGGAGATGTGTGTGATTAAGTCTCAGTAATACTGCTAAAGCTTCAAACTTCATGACATTTGCGAAGTAGCTAATTATCTGGTGCTGAATAAGAACTGGTTTTCTACATGATAAAAAAATACTGTCACAGCAAGGTAATGCAGAATTTATAAAGAATTCAGAATTGTATGACATGCCTTGTTCTAAAAGAAACAACCCCGAACCATGTTAGACAGACCATCAAAACCAATTACTGAACCGAGTGAAGTTATTTGATTCAGAAAACCTATCCAATCATGGATCAGTTGAAGTTCTAAATATATTTAGGAATTGAAGATCTCTCAATTTAGAGTGCAGAAATCCTGAATGTTATGACAAATTGTATACTATTCAGTTAAAAATTTATTTTGTTTATTTTATTCTTTTACTTGACGTACAGTAAACTTTCCACTCTCAGGATTCCTGGAAAATTTAAGAAAAAATCTTTCCAGATAGCTAACTTTCCCCCATAACTAAGGATTTATTATTTTTATGATAAAAGCTAACACTTATATAGTACTTGCTATATGCCTGGACCTGTGTTGAAGACTTTAAAACCATTTTCTCACTTTACTCGCTTAACAATACTCTTGTTATCTCTAATTTATGTGTGAGGAAACTGGCACCCAGAATGGTTAGGTAATTTAGCCACAGTCCTATAGTGAATAAGGATTAGAGTAAAGATAAAATCCAGAACCTCTGATTTACACCATTCATGCTGATTGAAGCAACAACGCTTCTCATCTTTGTCTTCCATGTAGGAAATATTATACAATCTGTAATGAATTCATTCTTGACTAGAGTGGAGTGAATATAATTTAAACATTTATGGATGTCTCCAGGCAACAGCTCGGAATATTTCTACTTGCTGTATGCACTTTGCAGTCTGGTGAACACTCAGGGTTTACTAGGGCATAGAGACTCTGGTCCCACAGTGGCCTCACGCAAATGCAACTTGAAAACATAGATGTTACCCCACTCCTTAGGTTCTTTTCCTATTCTCAGGCTGCCAATTGTGATGTTTGCTATACTTATTCTGTGCCCCCTTTCAAGACTTTATCTCCTATGAGCTTTGAAGTCAAATTACTCAGTGTATTCCAACCATGTGCCTCAGGTAGGGTCCACTCTGACTGGAACCTCAGTGTTGCCCTTTGCCATAAGAATAAAGAAGAACTTCGCTGTGAACTTATAGAACATCTAGAAAATGTATTTGCCACCTTGGGTTCCTCACTGAACAATTACCAAAGGGGTTTTCTGGAAAATTATTTTGGGAAAAAAAATGCAACTTTGTTAGGAAATATATTAGGCTATTATGACCAAGTTTTATAAACTGACATCAGCTTAAAAAACACAATAACTGTTAAACTAAGAGAAATGTAGAAACATGTGAGTGACTGAGACATATAAAATCTTGCAACTGGAAGAAAATGTGGAGGTCCTATCTAGTTTACTTGCATACCCCTTGTCGTTTTAGAAAATGGTTTAAAACATTTCAAGCTTTCAGAGGAAAGAGCATCCTCAGAGAATTAACAGATACATTTTCACTAACTTTTCCAGCCATGGAGTCTACTGGACTACAAAGACTTTTTTTCCCTGATCTTTAGTTATCAAGGCTGCAGCACATAATTCTGACCATGACTTACCAGTGAATAAATAATAGCAAATAAATTGTGATTACAATATTATTACCCTTCACGTCTTTACATATTAGAGCAGATATCTCAGGACATATTTCAGTTGTGAATAACTTGATAATTTTCAAATACTTTTTCTTTTTTTTGGTATTTCCTAAAAGGAATGGATTGCTTTTTAAATTTAATTTAATTTCTAAATTACCCTTTACATTGAAAAAGTAATCTCACAAATTACAGAAGCTTTTTTATTGAGTATGAACATCAAGCAATTGTTTTGACTTTTTTGTATATTTTTCAATATTTAAAGAGGGATTTGTGCTTTAATATAAATTAATGACTTTTTCTAGCCATCTTCCTTCTTCAGCTATAAAGTTATTGCTTTACTTCTTCTTTTTGTAGTATTCCTTTTACAAAATTGAAAGTTGAAAAGTATTTAAAGGTGAACTGGCATGAAGCAAACTAGGTATAAACTAAAATAGCAGAATTTTCTAAAATCATTTTGTTGTAAATTAACCATTTCAACTCATCTGCTTAGAAAAATCTCAATATTTTAATCTTCCAGTCAACCAGCATGATTGATCAGCCAAATATTTAAATCACATCTCTATTTTATAAAGTTTAATTTTGAATAGGTTTTACGACAACAGATTTGTGTAGAAAGGAGAGATACTATACTTCTCTAAGTAATAAGAGGTGGGGCTATAACAAATTCCAGGTTTCTGTGTGCCTCTGACCCCTTGGGTGCCTACATTCAAGCAAGAAATTTCCTTACCTTTTCCTATTGCTTCACTTTTTTTTTTGGTAGATATTGCTATAGTGCATTTATTAATAAAGGAGCACGACTATTGATAAATAAAAAAGTCATTAATAGTCACACAAAGTTTGCACATATTTTCAACCAGATTTTGAAAGAATTTACAAAGATGTAGAAAGCATTTCTAATCTTAGAAAGATTACAATCAATAGCAATAACAAAGCTTGCTTTTTTAACTTAAAACAATTATTAACTATATTTTAGAACTGTATTTACTGACCTATTTTAGCACTTTATTTTTTGGTTCTCTCTACACTCTTACTCTTAGAAATTATACTAGGTCAAGATGTGAAGAAACCAAATTTATTCATAGATATAAGATACTACAGCAAAATGATATAAACAAAAACCAAACGTATAAAGTCGACCGCACCATTGTCTTATGTGAAGGAATGTTCTTAGATTATTTTGTGATGAATTCAGACAGATACCAAATCATGCAAAACAAGTATAATCCCACCCACCCTGCTGGGTAAATCTCAGGTTTACTACTGGACTAAGAATGCAAAGAAACCTTCTCTATCCACAGAGTTGACAATTCCTTTGCGATTGTGACCCTCACCTGGAGTTTACAGCATGAGCTTGGCGACTAGCCAATGTGAACAATGTTTAAATTTCTTTGTGGCAGCTCAATGAGCTCTCAAGCATTCATCTGCTCTACCTACTGTGCTTAATAAAAAGCCAGCCAAAATGTATTTTCTCATTTTCTTTTCATCACTAATAAGAGCAACCATCAGCCTTATGAAGGATAGAGTCAGCTTTTACATTCAGCTTCCCTTTCCTAATAGTTCTGCACTGAAGCACTCATGTAGCACCTCGGTGCCACCATCATCTTGCACAGATTTGGACTGAAAGCAGTGTATGTTTCATCATGAAAACATAACAACTATAAACAATGAAAGTCCTTGAGAATTACTTCTGTTCTTAACTCTTAAATTTCAGAATAGTTTATTATATTCATGAAATAATCACTTTATATACGTTTTAGATTTTAGAAAGCTTAAAAGGATAAGAAATTTTTGATAGCAACTCAAAAGTTTGTAATCCATACCACTGACATTTTCAAAGGAAAATAACTTCACACAAGATCTTCATATAAAACGACCTGTTGGGATACTTAAGAAGTATGAACATTTTAAGCCACATTCGTTTATTTGACAAAGTGGGGATTCAGTGGTAGTATGTTATCACTCCTAATTTTGGAAGTTATGCATATTACAGTTAGTAACTTATTTTGTGTGCTGCCTCATTCTAAAAGCAACACAAAGAAATATAAGAATGTGCATAACAGCCTAATACCATCCGAAGTGCAGTTTGATTTTTTATTACAGACTTCTCTCTTTCTGATTAGTTTAGAATTAGTTCATAAACACACATTTAATTATTCAATAAGTGTACAGAGCTAAGTGCATAAAAGTATATAGACATCCATAACATATACACACATATGTGAACATATATTTACATGTTTTATTGTGATATGGGTTATATGTCTAGAAACACACGCATATATGCACACGTAAGCATATACATACACTTTTACACGTGTATGTGTCCTTTTATGTATAGTGGTATTTGTGGGCTTTTGAAAAAACCCAGTGTCTGTAACAGATATGCCAGCCATGTCCAAAACTCATTCCCAATCTGCCTCTTGGAGGTCTGTCAAGTTAATAATGCAACATATTGTGTAAGCATACACACTGGGCACAAAGCGAGCGTCTCTCTGATTGCCAGTTCTCCACTCGCCATCATCTCCTATCAATCATGTCCTCAGTAGTAGCAGGGGCAGTGGAGATAGAAACAGAGGTGATTATAGAAGTGGCTCAGCCGGGCTCGGTGGCTCAGCCTGTAATCCCGAGCCTTTGGGAGGCTGAGGTGAGTGGATTGCCCGAGCCCGCGGGTTCGAGACCCACCTGGGCAGGCAAGACCTTATCTCTACAATAAAAAAAAAAAAATCAGCCGGGCGTGGTAGCGCACGCCTGTAATTCCGGCTACTCGGAAGGCTGAGGTGGAAGGACCGTCGGAGCCCAGCAGGTCGAGGCTGCGGTGGCCGGGAGCGGCCACTGCACTCCAGTCTGGGCGACAGAGTGAGACTCCAACTCAAAAAAAATGTAAAGTTCTTGCCTCCCTAAATAACCACTGTCAACCTTTTTTTCTCAACCCTAAAACTAGATTCTGCATTCACCCCTTTGGCAATGAAAACCTGCAAATGTTCACATTATAGTGACTTGCAGAAACATTATTAGATTTTAAATATTCGCTTATTATATCATTAAAATTATTGGGTTTGGGAATCAGACAGCCCTGGATTTGTATTCTGGCACTGTGACACAGGGAAAATTAGTAAATTCTCTTTAGACCTGCCCTGGTAAAATAAGGTTAATAATATTTACCCCATAAGACTTTTGTTGAGGATCAAATGGTATGTTATATTAATCACTAGGTACATATTAGACAATCAATAAATGGCAATTTAAAAGTATTTATGACCTTTTATATTTGAGACAGGATACTTATAATTCAAGATGGAATAGATTACTATAAAATATACTTTAACAGGTGAAAAATGGAACTCAATGTGTACATAAAGGAAAGAAATAAAATCATGAACTTGGCATTAAAAAGGCATGTGGAGAGTGCATGTCACCATACGTGTTTGTCTGATATAGGAAGACACATAATTCTGTACTTTTCTATAGAGAAGGTAAACAAGGCACCATGACCACTACATGAATGAATTTCCAAAAGCAAAAAGAAGCAGCCCAAGGAAGTAGCCCAAGGAACGCAATCACTCCTGTCATTGGAGCCAGAAGTAAACGTCTGTGATGCGTCTCCAAGAGAAGACACAATGAAAAGTACTGAATAACAACCTCAAAGCAACCTTACGGTTAATATACTTTGAGTTTCACGGGCTATTTTTTAGAAGGCAAACTGGTAGCTTTCAGTTCCCCACATCCCCTGCCCTCTACATCAGGGAAGTGGAGGACACAGCGGTCCCACACAAGTGCTCTGTTCCAGTTTCAAACCATTTCAGTCGAATCTCTTACTAACTGAGACTTCGGACAATTGCCCAATTTCTCTAAGCCTTCAGTTTCCTCTTGTGTGAAAGCAGGACATGGTACCACCTGCCTTACCTTATAGGTCTCTGGGAGGATTAAATGAAGTGCCAAACTCAGTTGCATGCTAGGGGAAAGAATGGTTATTTAAAAAGAAAAAATCAGCTGATACTGAGGTGCTGTTCTGATTTTCAAGGAAGGACCAGTCCTAGAAGTAGAGCATACAAACTTTTTATACGAAGACTATTAATACAATATGTCCTGTCATATAACCACATCTACCAGTCATTTTTGTATTAGTATCACATTACAGAAAAAAAGGGAGTCAAATGTCAGACTTGATTTTGTGTCAGCACGTCAGAGGCTCCTAAAAGGAAACCAACTCTGTAACAGCTGTCTGAAATGTCTGCATAAGGAAACACCCTCAACCTCCAAATGTTTGGTCTTTGATATCTATTTTATTTCTCTGTTCACATTCTCAGTCCTTACACTACCCAACGCTCCCGCTGAATGTCAGTCATTTTGTCCAGCTCTTTGTAAGTAATATTTTTCATTTTCCCCACATTCACCTTCAGAGGACTCTTCCTGAAGTCTTCATTTTCCCAGATAAAAAAACTTAGTTTTGCTTTTCTTGCATAGGTGTTACTTTCCAGCCATCTAAGTAGTTAGGCTTTATATGCCTTTAAAAATTACATGAATTGTTAAGTAAATCCCTGAAAAAAAAAAATGTGTCCTGAAGTATAATCACAAGATGCTTCCACCTGAGTTTCAGTTTAGACTCTGCTAATGTGTAATTTAACCCTTAAACTTTAATTTATGTCTCTGTAAAAGGAATGGTTTAGACTAGGCCAGGACTCCTCATCCTTGACACCCCATATTTATATGTTTGCCTGTGTAATTCTGTGTCGGGGTTGCTGCCCTGTGCATTGTAAGATATTCAGAAACATCTCTGACCTCCATTCAGTAGATGCCAGGAAGCAATCTTCTCTTCCAGCTGTGAGGACCCAAAATGTCTTCAGACATCGCCAAGTGTCCCTTGCAGGCAAGATCACCTGGGCTGAGAAACTAGTTTGATTCTAAAATTCTATGGGTAATGCACTAAAATTAGCTCCATTTGGTTTCTTGATGTTTTCTCTAAAATCCAAGTTCCTTAAGGGCAGGGACATTTTTCTGTTTTGTCTGGTGCTACATTTCTGGTGGACACTTGGTATATAGGCAGTCTTATATTGTGATTGAGAAACATGAGCAACTGGTAGAATATATAACTCCACAAAGATTGAAACACCTTTTTAATGACATTTTAGCAGCACATTTTGATGAGTCTCTAAGCAACATTCGTCTTCAATGCTTGCCACAATTTTTTCTTATGAACATGCTTGCTACCTTTTAACATAAAATTAGTTCATCTCTCCTTTGGAGTCTAAGATGTTTAAGAGCAAATTCAACACATTAGTCAATTCTGTATGCCATAAAACATTTACACACGATGACTGATAGATTGACATATTCCATCCTCAACATAGAAGCGTGAGACAGACAGCAACTGTAACCAAATCCGTGGAATACAGATTTCCCTCTCCAGTAGTTACCAGAGAAGCAAAAATGGTCCTTTATAATCATTTACTATATACTCAGATTCATTTCTGAGTTTCATGAAACTTCAAATGTTCCTGATACAATAATTCAAGAATGGTATTTTCTCATCTCATAGCATATGCTTTCTCTTTGTTGAAAGTGAGTCTTCATGTCAAAAGAAGCAGCAGCTGTTCTCAATTATAACATTTGCCTTTAACCTCTTGTGGCATTGCAACTGACCACTGAACAGAGAATTCAGAAATATTTTATGCTCAGAGTCTTTCTATATTTGAAGCCATTCTTTCTTTTTATCTGTTTAAGTTTTAATAATACAGAAAGTCTGTGTCTGATCATATGGGGTTGACGGGTTTCATGATCTCAGTGACCAGCCCTTGGGATACCTGGGTCGCCTCTCACAGAATGATTCCGTGATTCCACATCCACATTGTGATTGTGTTTCCAAAGGATGATTGACAGCTATACATTGCAAAGGACTATAGAAATGGTGATAGAAATGTGACCAAAGTTTATAATTTTTTTTGCCATCATAAATTGTGTTTCTAAAAGAGGCTTCCATAAGTGATTATAGAGTTATCGGCCAACAGGAAGTTTTGTCCACATCCTGGAAGATGAGAAGTTACAACAGAAGAGGATATACACAGCCTTTTGAGTCATGTGAGTCTTTCCAAATGGCTCTTTCTTTAAGAGCACTTTCATTAAATAGTATCAAAACTTATACTTCTCTCTACAATTGCTCTCTATTAAAGTTTAGTGCCAGCTGTCAGAGCTGTAACATAAACCCTTATTAGCTCTTATAAGTTCTACTCTGGAACTAATAAGGGATTGTCAAAACTCTAAACACAGACAAAAAGCAAGGGAGGGGGAGAGATCACAGGAAAAAAGGTGGAAAGTGTTCAATGAATCTGTAGTGACAAAGTAATCTTTGTGAAGTCATTACCAATGCATTTCATAGACTCTAAGCACCTCAAGAGGGAGAAAAAGATCTAGTTCTCAGTTTATTTTGCAAAGGGTTTTATTCCTGTTATTCTAGGAGGAATTGACTTTTAAAAAATGAAACAAATACATTGGAAAGGTTAATGAAATATCGATAATGTCTCTTTGAAATAATTACATGTATTCTGAAAAAGTTAACATTGCATTCTTCAATGTTTAAAATACAGAAGCTTTGATAATATTTGAATATTAGAATAGTTAGAAAGTTTGAATTGAAGATGAATGTTCTTTATGAAAGCGATAGATTATATATGTGGAATTATATACACATTATATGTAAGCTTTAAAAGAAATTGTTTAATAAAACAGTATACTGAAAATCAGAACCAAGAATGGTCATTTATATGAAGTAGCCCAAATTAAGGAAATGAAATTTCAAGACTTTCTGTAGAGACCAACCAGGTTTGACAGTCATTTACCATGGCAGATACATGCGTTATCTGACAAGGTGATACTCATTAAGATTCTAGAAAAATTGTAATATTTATCTACTTAAAATGACCAACCTTCCACTTCTCACAGGGAAAGAAGCTTAGATGTGTCTTTTTCTTGGAAAATTCTAATCACTTTACAGATGTGTTTACATTTAATAGATATTCAGTGAGTGATCTAGAAAGCAATGTTCTGATATTCCTTTGGAGCGAAACTGAAAATAAAATGATGGAAATCACTTTTTAAAGTAAAAAATAACTATTTTTCTTTCTGTAATGAAATTATTTTTCCATGTGTTACATTCTCATAGTGAATACGGTACTGGGAAGCTTAATCCAAGTATTACTATGGTCTCTCAAACAAATAAACTACTCCATGGACAAATTATTTATGTTTCCCAAAGGCTATACATTTGGCATATAGAGGTTACCTAAATTACTATTTGCACACTTGAAACACTGAAACAGATAAGACATCTGAAAACCCAAAGAATTCAGCATAATGATAATAATAATTTTTTAAAACTTGATACTCTAAAATCAGATACCCCATAACCATTTAATAGGAGTACCTGTAAACTGAGTTAGAACCTTAGAAAGATAAAACAATGGCCTATAAAATCATCTTCCAGGTTGGGATCAATAAGAATAGAACACCTACATAAAGAGAAATGTCTCAGAATTTTTTCCTCTGAACAACAGAATTGATGAGATTATGTACCTAAAGTTAAGAATTATAAAGAAAAAATACATATTTTGCTAAAACACTGTAAGTCTTATTTAACTGTAATCCTGTGTAAGAATGTTACTAACATTTACAGAACTGATTGTGATTTTAAAGGTCTTTTGTAGTGGTTCATTACCGATCATTTAACTTGTTCTTTTTCATTATGAGATATTTAAATGGTTAGATATGAGTTCGTTCTACTCCCTAAATTTAACCACAGACATATCTCTCCTAAATATGTTTGCAATTAAATTGTCTCTGACTGCTCAAAATAATCTGATTTGTAGTATATACAGAACAAAGAATTCACATTTCTTTCTATTATCTTAAACATGCAAATCCATGGTTTAAATTTATACTGTTTGTTTTTATACAGACTAAAAAGTGAACTACAATACTTAAGTCACAAACCCAATACAGTCTCTTGCTTTGCCTCTCTTTTCATGTTTAAAAAGATTTTTTAATTGAATTACCTTTTAGATAGTGCATTAACATGATTTGATCAAAGATTTCCAGTAATATCACATAGAAATTCATGTAAGCACATTTGGCTTATACTTCATACTACTTCTACTGTTTCTCTACTGCCATTAAATTATTTGGGTGATTCTTAAGTACCAGTATATATCATAAATACCCAACATAAAGCAAATAGATTTAGTTAGTTTTACACTGAGCCAAGTAAAATGATACAAAAGATATTCTCTTTTACTTGCTTACTTATTGTTGACTCACATGATCCCTTTAAGGCACGGACATTATTTATTGTTATATAGTCTCTCCAGCGATCTGACCTAGACTTTTATAGAATAAATGTTAAGACACAAACACAGTGAAGAAAAAAAAAAAAAAAAACTAGGCTGAATGCTTTTGAAATGTAGTGTTTTTATTTCATTTTGCTCTTGGAGTTGCTTGCTTATTTTCTAAACTACACTGTTTTCAATCAAATCAGTTCAAACCTAAAAGTTTATCTGAATATACAGCATACAAATGTACCTCAATAAATTTAAGGCACTTT
Organism: Carlito syrichta; assembly: GCF_000164805.1. Taxonomy (NCBI): domain Eukaryota; kingdom Metazoa; phylum Chordata; class Mammalia; order Primates; family Tarsiidae; genus Carlito; species Carlito syrichta. Next base: position 326,485 of record NW_007233412.1, on the reverse strand, counting down.
TGAAAAATCAGTGGAAAAGATCCAAAAAGTAAGAGACAAACACCAGATGGGGAAAACTAAGAGTGACGCTGTTTAGAAGAAGAAGAAAAGCCAATAAGGAAATAGAAGACATATTACCCCATGGTTTAATAAACTAGAGGTCTAATTGAACTAAAAACGAAGTCTCTTCAGAAAAAGAATAATCCTGCTTGAAAGAAAGTAGGCAGTCGATGAATTAATAATAGATACATAAACATATACATTCCACAAAGACTTATTTTCTTTCTCTCAAGGTATCTCTAAGGTCTGAGGGAAAAAGAGACTGCTGAACGGATGAGTGTGTCAGACCTAAATGTCTTCACATAGATTGATAGAAAGCAAGACAGGAAACCTGTCACAGGGTCGCTGATGGCTGACAGTAATGATGATGGTTAAAGACCTCAGTCCTAGACACCATGCAATGGGCCAAGCAGTGCATCCACCGATCATTCTGCAGGCCACCTCTTTTGTGGAGGAGGACACCAAGGTACAAAACGTTTAGCCACAAATTTAATAAGCAGCATTCCTGGGTCTCCTACATCCAATCCCTCAAACACTTGTTAGTGGCAAGAGTCTTTTGCTAAATAGAACAATTGAACATAATTTGAAATATGAGGACAAGCTCAAGTAAGTTTTCAGTATCGTATTAATGCTGCCATAACTTACATATATTGGTGAGACAACATAGAATCAGGTATAAATCAAAGGCTATGTAGCTAGCATAAAGCTATCATACTGCATCTGCTTAATTTGAAATTTATTTATTTATTTGAATTGAAGTCTCACTCTGTCGCCGAGGCTGAATTGCAGTGGCAAACTCACAGCCACCAGAGCCTCGACCTGCTGGGCTCAGGTGTTCCTTCTGCCTCAGCTTTCCAAGAAGCTGGAATTACAGGCATGTGCCACCACATCCCCGGCTAATTTTTTTGGTTTATTGTAGAGATGAGGTCTTGCCAAGTTCTCCAGGCTGGTCTCGAACCCGAGGGCTCAGTCAATCCTCTCACCTCAGCCTCCCAAAGTGCTGGGATTATAGGCGTGAGCCAGCACGCCTGCTCCCAATTTATTTGAAAGTTATTTATATTATTACTTATCAGTGGCATAGTTTTTATTAAAATAAATAAAACTTGGTTCGACAAATCATGGATGTGCAAGTGCTACAGGCAAGCAAAAATGGAGAACTGCTGTTTAACCTTTGCGAAAGCAAATTTCATACTCATAGTAAGAAGCTGAAAAATTATAGTTCAATCCTTAAAGGATGAAATCAGGCTTTAAACACTAAGTGAATAAACTTATTTCCACATCTCCAAATAATATTTATACCTTTCTTTATTACAGGTATGAATTTAGCAGCAATTGATTTTTGTAAGGTAGAAAAATAACATTCATTATAAACACAAAAAAGAAAAAAGTATTATCTTAGATACTGGAAAATTATGGTTATTTCTTTATTTTATCTGTTCATTATTCTAATGAGAGTTCAGATAAATCTTTTACTGGTTGTAATTGCATGTGACCTAATGGTCTAATGTGTCCTTTTCAAATTAGATAAGAATAACATCTTTATTTGGAAGGCACTTTGAAAACCCTAGTAGAATCAAAGATAAATAATATAAAGTATGTTCTGTCCAGGATTTACATTCCAAGAATGCAGAGTTAGCATAGAAATCTCCCAGTAATTATTCATTCCATAATTATCCAATTGAGAATCTACTTAATTAGTCCCTAGGTTCTGATTAAGGTGTTCTTTAAAAAGGTATTAGTGGTCTCCCCCTTTAAGTAACTTCCAGTCTGATAACAAGTGCAAGAAAATTCTGGATTTATTCCGACATAAGAACCCTTCACAGTTCTAGAGGCGCCTTGCCATGGTGCATATAAATTCAGTAGGTGCTAAGAACATTCAACTGAGGTTTCTAATTTTCTTTAGCCCCGCTGTCAGAGAAAGCAGAATCTTTATATCATCTTGTTCTTGAAACGTTGGCAGCTTTAGCAGTTTCTGAATTGACAGAGAAATGAGCAAAGAGTAAGAACTGGTATCATAAGTCCCAAACAAAACAAACATAATTTCAGATAGTCATCAAAAGTTAGGTGTCTTCATATATCACATCAAACACACTTTTCTATTAAGCTGCGAATGTAAAACAACAGGAATAAAGTCTGCATTCCACAACGAATGTGCAGAGATAAAGCACAGAGCAACAGATTCTTCAGTGACATTAATAAGGTATTTGGTACACTAAGTCTAAACAAAGTTTGTATGAGAAGGAGTATTTATAGTAACCTTCTGCTATCTGCCTCAAATGTAATTAATTGACTATATAAAAAGCCATTAGCATTCTCATTTCTTTTCCCCAAACTAAACCAAAGCAGATAACATAATTCATGAGCCAGGATTAAAAAGAAAAAAAGCAAGATCAGGATGTTCCTTTAGTATTAATGCAAATGTCCCCACACCTCCAAGCTTGAAAAGAGAAAATCAAGGAAAAGTTACACTGGGATGTAAGAAACAGGAGATAATTAAGTAACATTTTGGTTGCCTATGATTAAAAGTAAATGGCAGCTGACTTAGGTTCAATAACATCACTTTATAATTTTAATTTTTCATCATTACTGTTTTAAAAAGTTGTTTATGGACTTTCCATAAAACAACTCAACCCGCTACCTTCTGTCAAAACCCAGCAAGTCTGTCCAGATCCCAGAAATGTGGCCCATATAAGATTTAAGCAACATACATGGTAAATTAAAAAAGATATCATACTTTTCTCCTTTGTTAAATACAAGAAATAACTTATTTAAACAAAAGCCACATTTTAAAGTAACATATTAGAGAAGTTTCTAGTAAACAAATGCAATGCATGATTTCTTACATTCCTAACTAATCTTCATAATATTCCTTATCAGTTTAAGCTTGTGTAGTTATTTTTATATGCATTTCTATTTTACCAAATTTATTCTAGTAATATTCTTTACCATCACAGAGCTGACTTTTCCTAGTTTGCTTGGCATGTGATTCTTGGATAATTCTTTATCCACTAATATTTCTTTTCACTTTCCCTTATTTTTTCTCCTAAATCATCATTGAAAGAGAAAGGGGCGCCATTTCCAACTCTTAGCTTTCCTGTGTCGTATCCATCAAAGGAGAGGAAGAAGGAGGGGGAAAAGAAGAAGAAAGAGAAGAAGGAGAAAAAGGAGGAGGGGAAGGAAGAGAACAAGAGGAGGAGTCAACCAGCAACATAAAGAATCTTTTGCAACAAATTTTATTTTCTTATCACTCATCTCCTGGGGAAGAAACAATACCGACTTCCCCATCAACAATAATAGCTTATTTTCCAGTAGTTTTCACGTTACTGTTCGCTTAGCTCTGTTTAATAAATCAGTTGAAAATCTATGCTCCTTCAGAGACAGAGACCAAAATATTTTCAAACACATACAAACCCACAGACACACATTTTTGAACTATGAACCACACTAATTTAGTGACGGCAATGTTCATTATTCTCTTTCCAATCTTTAATACAGAGTTTGACATCTTCTAGGGGCTTAAGAAATGACAAATAAATAAATAGTCAAAAGACACACCCAACTACTTTTTCTTATTTCAGAAACACCAAAATGTTGTGAAAGTAAACATTATGTACAAGAGAAGTATAATTCCGTGGTTAGCATTTTGTTCCTATACAAAGATAACTTTGATTTTATTTATAGTTCTGAAATTGATGGATGTGTTTTGTGAATACAAGACATTTGTATTAGTGTTTTCTTCCTATCAAATGGAAATTGTCACATTCTATAATTCAGTTCACTGAACTTTAACTGTCATAATTATTTGTCTATTTAGACTATTTCATTACTTAAGTCAGAAAATGACTTAGTAATGAAAATTTAGATCCTTTCTAAGGCATCCGTGGTACAGACTCAGAAGACAGCCCTCTAATAGGTCTCCTATGCATTTTGAGATTTTGAGATAATGATTCAAGAAACAAATTATAAACCTCACCTCCTGGAATGTGTAACCTGTGTAAGGTGGTTAGCACTTTCTCTCTACCCTGTATGTTTCTAAGCACAATAGCAATGAGTTCAAAACGCTCAATGCAAAAGCTTCCCATTTAATTAACATTTCCTATTATTAATTGTAAATATTCATAATTAATCTCTTCTTACTCTGCACAGCTAAGGCACATTGTACTCCTGGTAGAAGATTTATTGGTCTGTCTTGCATTAAAATCATTCACTTACGTATCTATCTGTCTGTGACACCAGATCGTGAGCACCCAGAGGGTAGATTCAATGACTTATTCACCTAGATTTCTCCTGTGTCTAGCACATTATTACTCTGTACTAATAGATAGTTGGAAACACTTATTGAGTTAAATTTTCATACTTAAAATGCTTGACAATCCGCATATCTATTTTTTTTTTTATCAGATGCCATCTGGCTAAGGGTAGTCTTCCTAAGATATGATCTTTCAGCCAGTAATTCTTTTCCTTAAAAAATCTAGAAACAGGTTGTGCATGGTGGCTCATGTCTGTAACTCCAGCACTTTGGGAGACAGAGGCAAGAGGTTTGTTTGAGGCCAAGAATTCAAGACCAGCCAGGGCAACATAGTGAGACCTTGTCTCTACAAAAAAAAAAAAAAAAAAAAATCAAAAATTTAGCTGACATGGTGACACACACCTATATTCTAAGTCACTTAGGAAACAGAGGTGGTAAGACTGCCTCGGTCCAGGAGGTCAAGGCTGCCATGAGCAGTGATTGTGCCACTGGACTTCTGCCTGGGCAACAAAGTGAAGCCAAAACAAACAAACAAAAAATCTGAAAACAGAAAAGAGTGGGAAATAAGGCTTATATTAGTGGATCCTTGACCACTTTGTGCAAACTGTCTCCCCACTCATCCTTCAAAGTACGGGACTCTAACTCTAGTACAATTTATGTCCTTGAGGAGTTTCAAAGAATCTGTTACCATCAGACTGAATCCCAGGGAAACAGCCTAGGCTGATGTCAGGATGGCAGCCTTTGGCATCAGACAGCCGGGTTCCAGATCTCAATTCCAGTACCAACTCACTGAGCTACCTAAGGCAAGCTATTTACCCTAGCAAATGTTTTTTAAAAAAGTTATTTGCATTTTTAAAATGGGGATAGTCATAGTATGTGCCTAGTAGATTATTTTAAGGAATAGAAGATAGTCCACGAACATTACTACTCAGCAAATCAGATCAGTACAGTGTCTGGGACCTGATAAGTGGCTAATTAATGACTATTAAAAAATTCTTTGGATTTGTACAACAGGGCTTAGAATGAAGTGGGTGCTCATTAAATATTTGTTAAGTGGGGCTACTTTTTAATTCCTTCTGACCTTGACCTTAGTGATTTTATTTAAAACAAACCTCCCAAATATCAGAGTGAGACTCCAACTCAAAAAAAAAAAAAAAAAAGACATGCTAGGAACACATTCTAAAGATGCTTTCCAACTGACCTGATCATATGGGGGAGGATAAGGTTACAACGGATCACTTCCTCTCATTTAAATTATTTTCTATAAACCTTGTCTACAGCCGAAAGCAAAATGCCATGTTCTGTTCAGATTTTTAAAAGGATAATTTATACAAGAAGTAGATTCATTTCTTCCACATAGATTTAAAAACAGTGACTTATTCTATGGCCTAGGGTACTAGGAGTATAATATCAAACTCAGGTCCCTTGACAGAGTGTAACAACAAACAGAGGTATTCAAGTGGACACTATTCCAAGGAATATGTGCTTAATTTCTCCTATACATTTAAAATACAGATAATAATTATAGCAGGTTCTTAAACACAAAAACTTGCCTAATACTAAAGAACAAATTTTAGGATTGAGTAGGATTATGATCTGCTATATCATAGCTGATATACATAACTTTATAGTAAAAATGTTCTTTTAATTGATTCTACTTCAAGTACAAAGAAATTTTTAATAAATATTATCTCAATGATAAAGTTAGGTTGCCTGTTACTATAGGAATATCAAATGTGCATTCAAATCTAAGGGGTGATAATCTTTTGAGCAGTAAAAAAGGGCCAAGTCATAGAGAAAAATACACTTTTAAAAAGTAGGCCCATATACATCAAACACTGAAACATCAACTCTGGATTTTTAAGTAAAATAATCTTAAAACACTAATCCTTTTTAAGTAAACACATATTTGATGAGATTGGTGCTTTCAGGGTGATATGGCCATAGATAATAAAAATGTATTTGATACCCAGATGTCATTGGAGAAAACACTATATTTTATAGCAATGAAATAAATGTTGCTATGAAATAGACCAGCACAAGGATAATCACCAGAGTATCTAATTCACTTAGAATTAGATGAACTGAATGCTAAAAATGTCTCTACCCTCTACATAAAGAGATTGTTACTTTTTTTCTTTCCATTGATCTAGAGTTAGACTACTACAGTCATTAAATAGCAGGGCAGCTTAAAAATAGCACAGCTAACACCTTTGTTGAGGTGTAGGCCAGCATCACATAATCAAACACATTCATATACAAAGTATGAATTATTATATCACGTGGGATAACTTGAGTCTATAAATAGATTCTGGTCAGGTTAAGGCATGTTTTCCTGCCAGGTGAGTTCAGACTGAGTCCATTTCTTTCAATCACACTGTGATAAGCACACAGGTTGGAGATATCACTCTAAGGAAAAAGCAAGAGACTCTTACCTTGGCACATGGAACCTCTCTCTTCATAGCCAGCATTGCAGGAACACTTGCCAATGGGTACAAGCCATTCGCCTTCTGTGCTGCAGTACATCCTGGGAGGGTCTTCCTCCTTAGAATTGTTGACACAAGAACCTCTAACCTCCACCAGGGACTGGGAGTCCATGGGTACTGTGTCTGGAAACATAGCCAGATTCTTCACTGTAAACGGGCATTTTTTGAAATACACTCTCACAGACACCAAGGCAACACAAGCACCAACATCTTGAAAAGCCAAATAAAATCCCTTTTTGTTGACAGGACCTACTTCTCGAATCTCAGTGTTGAGTTTAAGAATACGGTCCCCGAGATCCATCTGAGTGAAACTTTCATCAGCCGCAATGGTGTCAATCTTTGTAAACTGATGCTCTCGGAATTTGACCCCGTGATCATCATCTGACTCCATGTAGTACAGGTTGAATGTCTCCTTGCAAGTTCCCAGAACCAATGGAATGCTATTGCAGTCTCGCAGAGTGAACTTGAGCTCCACGTAAATCTTCTGAGCAGAGTTCCTGGGAACCCAGTTTGTCCTCAGCCAATTATTTTGGCTGTGATCCATGACATTGCACACCTGGTAAGTCCTGATGGGTGTGTAATGTTCATCAACACCACTGATCTCTTCCCACTGAAGAATCGAAGAGAGAAAAAGAAAGAGAGAGAGGACTAGAATTAATGATAATAATGAATACAAGAGGAGGGTGTCAAAGACATCATAGGAACCATAAAATAAATCGGCAGTAACTTCAGTGCTGCTCCTTAAAAATCTTGATGTGGGGGAATGTCGTAACATTTTTGTTTATAGTTTCTATTATTTGCAAGAGACCCTGAATTCATGAACTCAAAAGAATTTGTAATTTTGATGAGCACATTTCAATTGAATTGCAATTTGTTGGATCTTTAGGAAAAGGTAACTTAGTCTGGCCAGACATTCTAGGATCAAAACCTCAACTCAGTTACCTCCAATGACACAGTTGTTTTTGTTTTTTGTTTTTCCCCCGTATGTTTTTGTTTTGTTGTTTTGTCTCACTGTTTATCTAAAATAAAATGAAAAATACCACGTATAAAATTTATCTTTATTAATCTTTTCTCAATTTGGGCCAGGTTTTTGGTAAAAATTGACATAAAACAAAATAAAGTGAATCTAAATGGCATTATTGTCATGTATCTGCATGCATGGAATTTTAAAATTATTATCATTTCATTGAATAGATGTTGGGAGCTATACAAAAATTGAAGTAAAAATATAAACATGCCTTACATGCCCCCCTCTAAATAAAACCTTAAGTTATGCCTGAAAAACAGAAGACAGAGTGAACAGTCAATTCTTAATGCCTTTGCCCACACTGAACTTTTACAATCTATAAATATATAGATATTTGGGTTTTATTTTATTCTTCTAGTTGTTATAATCATTAAGGCCATCTTCATACAACTTTTTTTACTCTAAAAAGACTTCAAAAGTACCCTTTGAGAACACAGAAGCACTATTTTCTGTGATCCTTAGAAAAGATTATGAGAAGTTTTAAACTTAGCAACATGTTGTTTGTGTTCCTTAAGATCCTAAAACTATTATACCAGCTGTTATCCCTGTATCTGCACTTTCTTCTTATCTTGCCCAATTTCGCCTGCTATGTCCTGAAAAACCTACCTTTTGCCATGTCATTCTTGAATTCAAAGTCTTCCATGGTACCCTGTTCCTTAAGCAAAAACTTTCAAAGCCTTTGATTTGTCATTTGCGGTTCTCTAAAAACTAGTCCTAAAATTACATGGTAGTTTTCCTAAATGGTTGAATTGAGATTAGTGAATTACAACTCTCCTTTCTGGACATGCTATGCCCTTGTCAATGTGAACTCTTTCACTATTTCCAAAAGAAAGGTCGGATCGTCTGTCCTTTGTCCCTTTCCTTTGGGATAACTTCTCTGGACTGTGCTCTTTGGTGCTCCACACCTTCCATGAGCTGGCCATTCTTTTGTATTCTTTTCTTTTTTATTTTTTTGACTTGAGATCTCATGCAGTGGTGTGATCACAGCTCAACCACCTGGGTTCAGGCAATCCTTCTACCTTAGCCTTCTGAGTAACTGGTGCACACACCATGCCCGGCTAATTTTACATATATTGTAGAGTCGTGGTCTCACTATGTTACCCAGGCTGGTCTCAACTCATGGGCTCAAGTGATCCTTCCTCCTGGATCTCGCAAGGTGCTGGGATTGCAGCCATGAGCCACAGTGTCTGGCTAAAACTCTGCCATTCTTAAGAACATATTTGTATTATATAACACTTATGAAATGCCCTATTCCTTTGCAACTTTAATTCATGATACACACTGAGGTGAGTTAGTTTTGTCTGACAGACATTTGTTAAATTTTAGATTCCTTCATACCCTCCACAGTACATAGCACAAGCTTTACCTTTTGGGATATGCACAAAATTATTTCTTTCTTATAACATATGTAATAACTATTCATGGGAAAAAAGCAATAAAAAATTTCTTATAAAACATATTTATATTTTGTATATAAATTTATAAATAAAATCCTTGTGAAGCCATTATGTGTTCCTCAATGTAGGAGTTAGTAAGATTCATCAAAAACAGTAGGTTTTCAACACTTTTAACTAAATCAAAAGCATTTAAGGAGTATTAAATTTTTTATATGTTTATCTATTAAAGATGTAGAAATTTCAGTTCACACCTTCTAATCACAAAATAAATTAAAATGTTCATTTATTAAATTCATGGTAACAACAAGCAAAGAACCATGGCACTTATTTGGCCTTTAGGCCTTCTTAGGGAAAAACGGATTATTTATATTAGGGTGTTTAAATGATCAAAGACAATTTGAGGACTCCAGCAGTGGTAGAAACACAGTTTCTTGTTGTTGTTGTTGTTGTTGTTTTTGCTGTTCGTTTGTTTTTGAATCAGGGGTCTCTGTCACCCAGACTGGAGGGCAGTGGCATGATCATGGCAGCTTCAGTGTTCCACCCCAATCTCCTGAGTAGCTGGGACTATTGTCATGTGCCACCATGCCTGATTTTTTTTTTTTTGTAGAGATAAGGTCTCTCTATGTTGCCCAGGCTGGTCACAAACCAGGTCCAAGCAGTTCTCTCACCTCTGCCTCCCAAAGTGCAAGAATTATAGGTGAGAGTCACCATACCAAGCAGAAACACAGTTTAAAAACTTCTAATTCTTCTAGCTAATCTACAAGTTAGAAACAAAACAAGTAAAAAGCATTACTGATTTTAAAAACCTTGAATATTTGAGATCTAGAGCATGAGACAAGCACTCATTTCCTGGAGGTAAAATTGACCTTAGAAGTAATATGGGCCGGGCTCGGTGGCTCAGCCTGTAATCCTGCGCCTTTGGGAGGCTGAGATGAGTGAATTGCCTGAGCCCGCGGGTTCGAGACCCACCTGGGCAGCGAGACCTCATCTCTACAATAAATCAAAAAATCAGCCGGGCGTGGTAGCACATGCCTGTAATTCCGGCTACTCGGAAGGCTGAGGCGGAAGGATCGCCGGAGCCCAGCAGGTTGAGGCTGCGGTGGCCGGGAGCGGCCACTGCACTCCAGTCTGGGTGACAGAGTGAGACTCCAACTCAAAAAAAAAAAAAAAAAAAAAAAAGAAGTAATATGGAAGCTACTTTTTTGCGTTAGTATACAGAAAAAAATTCACATTATATTTTAAATAATGGCTGACATACCATTTTTAAACAACCTTTTAATGCATATATTCTGTAAAAAGCTTTTAAGAAGAGATGTGTTTATAAGACTCTCAGTTCCTAGAATTTTACACCGAGGTGCTTATAATAATATTGTCACAACAAAGCAAAATTAAGGTACTCATTTAATATCAGACAAAAATAAACAGACACTGTGCTCCAAAAATCTCTGGTATGAAAAGTCAGTGGAAAGTAGAATTTTCTAATTATCATTACACTCATTCTACACTGACACTGGCAAGTACAGAGCTAGAAAACTCCAAGAATGAATGCTCTCTGTAACCATTTTCTAGAAAATTAACACATGACAATACTATTTGAAACCGAACCAATTGACTTTACATTTTTTAAATCAAGATTTTCTTTGATGAAGAGGTGAGATTGTTACTTTGATGAATCGTTTGCAAATTTCTTCTGTAGTGAACAGCATTTTACTAGACTTCAAATGGACATAGTATGTGGAGATTTTCATAATTTGATGTAAAATATGATTTTAATTATGGAGACGTCAATGTAGTTTAACATTTGGCAAGCTATCACAAGTCCTTGAATGCAGAGGTATAAATTGCAAGAAGATAATGCAAACAGCACCAGTATTCTTTGCACATAAAAGGTTGCAGAGAGCAATTATCACTTCATTAATTTGTAATGAAGACCAAATTGCCTGTAAGTGATGGTGGCTTGCCATCTCAAACCACTTGCAAAAACAACAAGTCTCTAATTCTAGTATTTGCTAAGGACTGAAGGCAGTAGGAGTAAAATCCTTCAATGAGAATTTTCTCAGTAGCAGTAGTAACAAGAAAAATCACTAATTGCTGTAATGCTTATGCTTTATTAATATAAAGAATGCTCACGCTTATTCAATTTTCCAGTCTAAGAATTCATATGTAATGTTCATAAATCATTAAAGATTTTATACAGCTATAGGAATTGTCTCAAAACAGACTGGAAAAAGGAAATGGGAGACATACATAATTGGTGGCAAAGAGTGGTTGAAAGCATCTTTCTCTTCCTTTTCCTAGTCCTTAAGGGAAAAAAAAAAAATCTCTGTCATGGGTGTCCAGTAGTAATGTTGTCTTCAGTAAAAGGGGGTACAGACTCAGGAAGCGCTCAGTTACTTCCTAAATCTTGAATTCCCCAAACCCAACAATTCTGATTTTTAGTCTAGTTTCCAGATTTCTACTAAGCTTTTATTATTAAACCACAGAGGTCAAGACTACGTTCCTTGTCTTTTACCTTTTTCCAGATTATTGCAATTTTTATAAGAGAACTATGCATCCAGGCTTTCTCTCCCCAAAGAGCTCATGCTGAAATTCATTCCCATGAACTTCATCACAGTAAACCTCTTCACCATCAAAGGTAATGCAGGATACTAAGGAGACTCTAAGTTTATATTTTCTAGATAGTGCAGTTCCTCATCATTGGGTTAAACTTGTATTTTTGAGAGAAATGCACAATTTTAATAATTAATTGGCCTCTAACCTAAAAACCGCTATTCAAACATATCCTTATTTTAGTAATTAAGGAACTATACTTATTGTTGATATTAATTACTCTCATGGAAAATGTTTTTAGCTAGTCGCTAACCAGAAATAAGGGGAGAACGTTACATTATCTTTAAGAGAGAAAGAAGCTGCAATACTTTTAGTGCACAGGTGAAAATGACTTGAAAGATACTAAGAGTGTGAAAAAATAACTCCATGATTTACTTTTTAAGACTTAAAACCATTTTTTTTAGAAATTTTCAGATTACAATAGAAAGTGACATCCCAATGTTCTTACAATTACAATATTTACTTTGGTATTTTAATTGCTAGCAAAAAAATCAGTTTGTATTTTACAAAAGGCTAATCGTGATTAATCTTACACCCAATCACTTTAAGTGATATTAAGTTGGTTCGTGTTACTCCTTTCTCCACTCATGTCTCCTATTCCCATGTTTTTTTTCCCATTGTACATGCTTATAGTCATTTCCAAATTCAGTCTTTTTCCTAGAAGTGTTTGAGAATTGACCTTGCTCCAGCATTTTGAGCGTGCATGCACAATCTCTTATAGAGTGCTACTCTTATAGGGTATCACTGTCGGGTATCAGGAACAGATATGTCTACAAAAATAATTATATTTATATTTATTCATCGGTAGTTTTTCTTAGCTCATTCTGGTCTCAAAATACACACATAAAAATATACATTTCTAGTAGTAAATATAACAGGATCAGGTCATGTCCAAGAGACAAATAAGGAACAGAATTGTTTTTGGTGTGTGTTTGTGTGTGTGTTTGTGTGTGTGTGTGTGTGTGTGTGTGTGTGTGTGTGTCCAAAAAGTTAAAGAGACAGAAGACAGAGTTGTGATGTTAGAAAGTTCACATCAATAACAAGATGTGGCCACAGTCTAAAGACAGAAATGACCAGAAAGACCACGCCTGGGAAGGCATAGATAGTTATCATAGCAATAACGATGACTCATATCTATTCCCCACCGACCTCTCATCGCTAAGTACTCAACAGAAATTTGATGATGGTATTAGACCTGCCTTATTGATAGAGAGGCCAACTTCCCAGTTTGAGTAAAGTGCACTGAAAATCCAGGAAAGAGGTAAAAGGACTGGAGATTATTAATGAGGAAAGCCAACAAAGGACTTTGGAGAATGAGAGGAAGAGTTACAAAAGAATGAAGTAAATCCCAGCTTAGAATTTTCAGGAATATTGGGCAGGCCTTGGCACTTTCCACATTTTTTTTGCAAAATGCAGGCTATTAAAGACACAAAGTCCCAGAAAGCTCAAGTATGAGAGGATTCTTTGGTCCCCTCTGTCCCTACTTTACCTGGCAACCCACAGCTGGGCTCACAGATGCCTGCATTTTTATTCTCAGTCCTTCTGTGGTTCCTTAATATCCCTACATCAAGACCAGAATGGAAGCTTTCTTGACTCCACCATTCTAGAGCTTCCATTTGGATTATTCTCCTCCTAGAGAGGATTCAGTGCATGATACTAGGATCTCGGGGTTGTTACCACAACCTTTTGCGCCTTTGGACAAATATCCCATACTTCTGACCACAGTCTGTCTAATGCTCCTTCCCATATATGTTTTTCAATTCTGGCTAAACAGGGAGCCACAGAACTTTTAAAAATCATTATTTCCCAGATTATTTTTGTTTTCAAAATGACTAAGTGATCCTAACATTCTAACTTCCCTAAGGTTGAGAAATAATGCTATAATGCTATATATCCCATGGCCAATTGGATTTTTAACTCCTGGGTTCAACTTGTTGATAGGATGCTCCAATATTAGACTCCACAATTTCTGGGTCTCTTTGGAAACTGTGCTTAGCATATCTCCCCTGTTTCTAGAGCATGGTCTTTTGTTCAGCCCTCATCCCATCTGATTTTTCATTCCAGAATTTCTAAGACCCGGGCATGTTTTCTATAGAAGCTCACCTGAATAACCTCATCTTCTACCTCCTGCAAGGAACTATAAGATATTATGACAAACCAAGTAAATCTAATTGTAGTTTTCTTGCATTTCACATCTGGTGGTAAATGCAAAACATGTGCATTAGAAAAACATGTAAACAGTTTGGGCATGGGGGGATTGCTTTCAATTTCCACTGATGCGAATGAAAGACAATTGGTTTTCGAAATGCCACTATTTTTGTAATATGCAATTGTTTGATAGTTTTTCACTTTGATTTTCTGTGGTGAGTTTTTAAAATGCCTTTATATTTGCAATTTTATTCAACTCGAGATGAACATATCAACTATGTCTGTGTTCCAAGCTTAGGCTAGAAGTTGTGGATAGCAAAAAGGGAAGTAGAATATGATTTCTGTGATCCAGAAAGTGGAGCTGGAGGAGGCAGGACAGCGTATCAAGTAGATGACAATCGGCCTCTCTTTGAGGTACTGCAAGGAACTGTTGAGAAAAGAGAGATTATCACTGGCAGGAACATCCTGGAAAAGAACAGGGAGCCGGGCTTGGTGGCTCAGCCTGTGATCCCGCGCCTTTGGGAGGCTGAGGTGAGTGGATTGCCTGAGCCCGCGGGTTCGAGACCCGCCTGGGCAACTTGGTGAGACCTCTTCTCTACAATAAATCAAAAACTAGTCAGGCATGGTAGCGCGGTCGAGGCTGCGGTGGCTGGGAGCGGCCACTGCACTCCAGTCTGGGCGACAGTCCATCTCAAAAAAAAAAAAATAGAAAGAAAGAAAAGAAAAAGGAAAGAGAAATGGGAAGATAGGATTACTGGAACTTCTGCAGAGTATAAATCATAGCATTCAGAGAGAGAAAGTGTGAGCAGAATTGAGAGATGTGTGAGGACAGAACCAGTTTAAGTAACTGTGTCCCAGTATCACTGGAATAGAAGGCACTGGGCAGTGACATGTGGGCAAATATAGTAAGTCCTCACTTAATGTTCTCGATAGGTTCTTGAAAACTGTGACTTGAAACAAAATGACATGTTATAAAACCAACATTACCATAGGCTGATCAATACTTCTACATTAAACACATCTAGTATTAAACATTGAAATAAATGTGAGGTATACATACATTTAAGAAAGATTAATAAAACAAAGTAAGATCATTGCTTAGCCATTTTTGGTGAATGAGTGAGTGACGATTATGGTGGTGATAGGTTAAGTCAAGGAATAAATGCTTATAAAGCAAAAATTATAAGACACACCTCCTCCACCTCAAAAACAAATGACAGCCAATATTGTGGCTCACTGAGCATTTTCCTATCCCCTCGTTTATTGCCAGCATTTGTATAATTATTATGTAACTGGTGGATTTTTATGTGAAAATAATTTGTCTTCACTCATTAATTTCTCAACCTGTTTATTCCAACTCAGGGTTGTGGATGGTGGTTTAGTGCACAAGGCGGGACTAGACAGGCCACCATCACACACACTCATATACACACTCATGTAGACTCACACTCACACACATATACGCATACACTCCAACTGACACACACTCACACAGACACGCAGCCTGAGACAGCTTAGACACACCAGTCCACCTAATCTGCCCATCTTTGGCGTGTGGGAGGAAACTGAGTAACCAGAGAAAACTAAGGCAACGTGGGAGAACATGCAAACCCCACACGGACGATGGGCCAGGCCAGGAATTGATTTTGTTTTCTCATTAACATTACAACAAAATAATGTTAAACAGAAAGAAGCTGCTCAAGGACCACTGTACTTAGAATAGAAAGGCCTGGGAGAGTTTGAGCGATATGACCTGTCTCTTCTTCACTTGCTACAGTGACAAACTCCTGAAAAGAGGCGCATGGTCATCCTTGTACCGGAACTTGGACTCCAGACTACAGAAAACAGAGCTTCAGAAAGACCACGGCAAACATCCAGAAGAGAGTTCTTATGAAGATGGTGGTCCCCGTTGAGTAAATACACATTGAACATTGCTCAAAAGATTATTAAGAAATGCATTTTTCCTTTGAATGCATGCCGTGCGTATCTACAGGTGAGGAGAGCAGCACAATTTATTATCTTAGGATTTTTGACTTATAAAACATATTTCAGAAAGATTCCTGATTGTACTGAAATATGCAACCCAACAGAAAAAAAAAATGCCAAGGTATGTGTATAAAAATAAATGAATTTGTTTAATTTTCCCCTGAGAAATAGTGTCCTGTTACACTATGGATCTCCTTTCAGGAACATTCAATTTATGTTTATTGATTAACCACTGTGTGCCAAGCTCTACGTCGAACAAGCAGTAAAGCATTAAAGGGGACAGACAGGATACTTGTTCTTAAGGAACACATAGTCTACTGGCTACTTTCATTGGTAATTTACATAGGACATACACATTTATTTTTCTATTCATGATTCTTTCTGCCTTACAGGGTCTCTGATTTGGATCTTCTTGTCCTCCCAAGTATCTAGCCCTGCGCCTGAAAGCAAGGAAGCATTCTACAGAGACTTACTAAAATTTGATGTATGCGACGTACCAAAAGACAATCTTATACAATTAACAAAGCTCGGGAATGTGCTTTTGGTTACATAAGGCTTTGGATTTTAGAAATTAGTACTTTGGATAGTTATTCAGAGAGTGGTCCTAAATGGGTAAATGTAAGACTCATGCCAGGTTTTTTTCTTCTTCTTTAAAAGAAAAATACATTTTTAGAACTATGTGTCAGTAAATGTTATGATACAGATTTGCGGGATAGATAGTAAAAAATAGGAAGATGAAGAAAAAGACTCAGAAAGTCTGAGATATGGGGGTGGCAATGAAAAGACCCTTTGCATATGACAAAAAAATGCTTAAAGACCAATAAAAAAGGGAATTTTTAGCCAAAAGCATAGACTAGCAACAGATATGATGTACTAAAATAAAAATATATAACATAGGAAGACCTTACATAATTTCCCATTGTCAAAAGTTTTCAATTAAATCTTCCTAACTGAATTTGTTTAATTTTATATGATAGAGAGAATGTCAATATCGACGGAAGGATAAGAAAATGAAATTTGCATTATAGAGGTTTTATTTTTTTAAGACTGAAATATTTCTATTTGTAATGTATAGGAGATTTATAACTACAAAAATGTTCCTTCAAAAACTATAACTGTAAAGTCTACCATTATGCGAAAATTACTTCAGCACAAAATAAGTCAATATGGTAAAAAAATTATCTAATAAACCATTTATCTATTCTATAAAAGTTAGAAAGAAAAAAAATGTTGACATTCATCAGAGATTTTTCTCACTCTGTCTTCCTGTTCAGGCTTTATATTTTATAGAATAAATTTCCCTTAAATATTAGGGAGTAGGACAATGAAACTATCATGTTACCAATTCTTGGAAAAGTGTTCAAGGTGAAATTGCCCAATAAAAAGGTAATTTTAGAATTCAGTGTAACTGCTTGAAAATAATGGGGGGGATTTCCACGCACATTGGCTTAACTTGTCTAGACTGAAAACTGTGCTAAGATGGACGTTTACAGAATTATTACAAATGGCCAACTTAGAAATTAATGCATAACAGTGACAGCAGTACATTTCATATCAGTAGTGAGGTTCATGTAATTTCCTGCTATGATAATGGGTCACAGCCACAGTAATTCATAGCAATTCACAATATACCTGTGGAGCTCTCGCAGTGATGGAAATGAAATTAACTCGTGTCACTATGGAACATATGCTAAGTCTTACAAATCGTCAGATGGCTAAGTTTATTTTTTATAAAATAGGTATAATTTTTTGAGATTATTTCTTTGAAATGTAAGCTGCTTTATAGGACCACTTTTAAAGCTACAGAGACCTTTTCTGCAGTTCTTTTCACAAGGGTAGCAACCAGGCTTCCTAGGAACTTTTTCAATCCTTTATCCATTGAGAATCCCGGGGAGACAAGACTTAAGGGTCTAAGCTCCAGAGACAAGTAGAACCTGTGTTTAAAACCTAGCTCTGGCCAGGCACGGTGCCTCAAGCCTGTAACCCCAGCATTTTGGAAGGCTGAGGAGGAAGGATGACTTGAAGCCAAGATTTTAAGATCAGCCTGGTCAACATAGTGAGACTCCATCTCTTGAGAAAAAAAAAGAAAAGAAAAACATTAGCTGGGTGTGGTGGTTCACACCTACAGTAATAGCTACTCAGGAGGATCCCTTGAGTTCTGGAGTTTGAGGCTGCAGTGAGCTATGATCACACTATTGGACTCCAGCCTGGGTGACTAAGTGAGAACCTACTCTAAAAAGACACATAAACAGAAAAAGGAAGGAAGGAAGGAAGGAAGGAAGGAAAGAAGGAAGGAAGAAAAGGAAAGAAAGAGAAAGAAATAAAAAGAAAAGAGAGAAGGAGAAAGGGAGAAAGAAAGGAAAAAAGAAATCTAGTCCTGATCCTTATTAAGAGATTTAGTAGACTATAATTTAACTAAATAAAGCTTTCTAGAGACAGTGTTAACAAAAGCTGATTATCCATTTATAATGGTGGTAACTGTGTGGCACCTGGGAAGTGGTAAACAAATGTTAATTATTATAATGCTGCTAAAGCCGAGCTAACCAAAAAATGTCACTGGAATGCACTGTGTTTTCCTTATAAAATGACAAGGACCAGGTTTGGTGGCTCACGCCTATAATCTTAACACTTTGGGAGGCCAAGGTAAGAGGACTGCCTGAGCCCATGGGATTGAGAATAGCCTGGGCAACTTGGTGAGACCTCATCTCTACAATAAATCAAAAAATAAGCTGGACATGGTGGCACATGCCTGTAGTCCCAGTTACTTGGAAGGCTGAGGTGGAAGGAATGCCTGAGCCAGCAGGTCAAGCCTGTGGTGGCCATGAGTGTGCCACTGCACTCCAGCCTGGACAACACAGTGAAACTCCGCCTCAAAAAAAAAAAAAAAAAATGATAAGAATATATTTTAATGTGGTTACCTACACAGTGAATATTTGTATACCTAACCCTGAATTGTACCACACAATTTTAAAATAAAAATTAAAAGAGAAAAAAAAAGAATATACTTTATACTCAAACTTTCCCTATTTGCTATTCTTTTTCAACTGTCCAAAGTCTCTTTAACTTTATTTAAGGTTACCATATCTTCTGATAAGTGTAAATTTGTGGTACTGCTTTGACATTCAAATAAATACAATAATAAAACCAGTTAATGGAATATTCAACTGTGTCACATTTTCATTGTAAATGAGTCTGCTATCTTTCATCTATGACACATCTGCCCTTTTAAAGTGGAATAAAAGCTTTACCAATAATATTCCACCCTTTACCAGGTTCCATATTTCCATAATGTTATTAAACACCGACTTTGCTTCTTTTACTATACTCTCTGGTTACATAAAAGTATCTGCATAGCATGTCAATACACATGTTTTATAGCTTAATAAGAATGAAATTGTGTACAATTTTTATGTTTTCACTCCACGCTCAGCAATATGAGAAGCCTCAAGTATTTCATGTCTAAAATGAAGAAGCTTTGCAATAGGATTGTCTAGTTACTTAATAGATAATATTGACAAATGCTTACACAAAACAAATGTTTATTAAGCTCCTAACAAAACAGTTTTTTTGGCATTATCAATATGATAAAGATGCAGAAATCAAGACTCCCTGCCACCGAAGAGCTTATATTATTAGAATGAAAAATATATGTGTAAATTTAATGTTAGACAATCATTCAACTATTCAACAGAAATCCACTCTGGTGCAGGCACATCTGTAGGCCCTGGCAATCCCACATACCATGGGAAAAAATGATAAAGCCTCTGCTGTTTTCATGGTGCTTTTGTTCTGCTTGAGAGAAAACAAAGAGTAAGCAAACACACACAAACACACACACACCATGAGGGATGTGGTGAGGATAATTATTATGAAGACAAGCAAGGATAAAAACGGGCTAACAGGATAGGGAATGATAGGTGAGTTGATGGAAATGATATTTTACGTAGGGCAACCAGGGATGAGTTCTCATTTTTACAGAAATTGAATGAAGTGAGAAACTAGGCCAAGAGAACGTCTGTTGATACAGCTTCCCAGAGTGAGAGAACAGAAAGTCTGTGTGGGAGAGGAGGGTGCTGTTTTAATCAAGGCACAGCAAGGAGGTCGCTGCAGCTGTAACTGTGTGATCCAGGCAGAGTATGGAACATGAGATCAGAGAGCGGACGAAGATCATTTAGGTCTTTGTAGGCCATATGAGAGTATGAGAGACTCTGAATTTTATTTTAGACAAATGAAAATTCAACAAAGGGTTTTGGCAGAGGAATGACATGATATGAATTGTGTCATGAAAGGTCATGGGCTGGTGTATGGAAAAGACCCTGCAAAAAGAAGAGGGCTAAGAAGTGAGATCATCAGAAGGCTGTTGGGGTAGTTAGGTGACAGAGGACGGAACCCGAACAGGATAGTGTTGGTGGGAGTAGGAAGAACAGACCAGATTGGTTGTGGGACATTAAAGAAAAGTGGAAAATTACACCAGCAAAAAAGTGGCCACTCCCAATGCAAAAAACCAAAGAACAGGACTAGCATGACTGCAGGAGGTGGTATTTGGGGAAGAGGTTTAAGCATAAGTGGAATTTTGACTAGTGAAAATAGGTAAGGAGGGAGAAGGGGGAAGGATAGCATATTTCAGGCAGGGAAAATAAAATGGAAAAAAGGCATGAAACCACAAATATATCAACTGATTTGAGTATCAAAGCATCTGCATTGAGAGATGACGCTAGCCTTTCACTGACCGACTAGCAAACATTTACCAAACACCTGTTACGTACTGATGACTCTTTTAGATGCTATTAAAGCAGTGAACAAAACCACCTGAAATCTCTCTCCTCAGGAAGTTTACATTAGTGGGAGAGATAGACAACAAAACAAGATGAAACTGTAAAATAAGTGAGATTTTTTTTTTTTCACAGAACGTACAGTTTAAGAAGAAGCAATGAAGGAGGTAGGGAAGAGGGGACAGTTGTGTAGGTTGACAGGAGGGGAAGATTTTTTTTTTTAATGGCCTAGGAAGACCTCACATAAATGGTGATATCTAAAAAGACTTCACAGGGTAAATAGTTGAATGAAGAGATACATCGGGAAAGAACATTCAAGGCAAAGGAAATAGAAGCAAAAAGTCCCAAGGTAGAGAGTATCTTGTATGCCCTAGAAAGAAAGAAGAGAAAGAAAATGACCGTGACAAGAAAGGATGGGGAGTTTGGGTCCAATCCTGGGATCTGAGCAGAGAATGGATGATGGACAAGACTGACTTTACTCTTGGATCACTCTGGCTTTTATAACGGGGACAACAGAAAATTGCAGGAGCGTGAAATGACCATGTGGATAATTTGGAATAGAACGATTTTTTCTTATCACTCAAGAGATCTAAACAAAGATTAAATTTAGGGATACTGCTTTGCCAAGCGTGTTTTGATGGATTGAAGGATGAATGGGTAGAGATGAGTCAGAGCACTATCGTGGTTAGCTAAGAGAGAGGGGTGATAAGGCTTTGTTCATTTTGCTCATTATTGATACTCAACACCCCAAACGGTTCCATAACATTCACTCCTTGAATGAGCAAATAAGTGAATTAATTTTTGAGTGAGAGAAATATTTCAGCTGTAGTACTAGTACTTGGCAACTCATTGATATTTGCACTACGGAAATGGACTCTGAGACTTTAAACTGATGTTTGATAATCATGTTAACCATTTTATGTACAAGGCGATGGGCTTTCCCAGCACTGCATCATTTCATCCTTGAAAATCCCCGTGTATTAGGCACATTATCAACAAATTCTACAGATTAGATAAATGAAGCTGAGAGAGGGAATCAATAACTTTCCCTTATTCAGTTAGCTGGAAAATGGAGGAGCCTGTATTCAAACCCAGAACTGTCCAACTGCAAAGTCTTCCTGTTTTTTACTAATTTGTCTTGCTGACTTAGAAATAATCTTATGAGCAAAGATAGGCAACAAAACCGGTGGGAAAGTTATGTCAAGAAGAGTAGCAGTTTTGTTTAATATAGGTAGTCTAACATGTCAACACAGACAAACATGCTTTCAAAAGTTGGAAAGGCATTCTTTACATAAGATCATACTCTACATAAGAGCAGAACTTCAGATTTTGGAGTCACATAATTAAAGCTTTAGAAGTACTTATGATGATTTTTGAAAATACAAGAAAAAAGAAATTTCAGAAGTTGCATTTTGAAATGCTTATGTTTAGAGGGTAAAAGGAGAAAAATGACCTGCTGAGAGAAATGGAAATACTATATTATAAAACTCAATCTTTCCAAGTATCCGTATGAAAATGTTTCTCATATCAAAGATTGTCAAAATAAACATGGTATATACTGCTAGAAAAGGAGCATTTGCAGAGGTGAAGATAGAACGAGGAGAGTACAATGCCACAGATACCAGAGAGAAGAGAATTTCAATAATTATATAGCTAGTATAAAGAATATTTTAGTGCAAATAAATGAATGGCCTGAGTGAACTGATAAGAAGAAGGATATTGATGATTGTAAAGAATTTTTTTTTTTTAGGTAGCAGGAATTTTCGCAAACACTTGGAACTGAGGAGGTATGGTAGAAAAGTCAAGTCGGATATATAGACTTTTAAAAAATAATTTTTTCATTTTATTATTAAAGAGAAAAAGATTCAATGGATTCTATGGGGGGGTCGGGGAATTTCATTTAAAGAAGAAAACCATGGAATTGATATATAAGGAGATAGACATGTACAATGTCAAAATGCTAATAAGGATCCAACCTATGCCAAGATCCATATCTTGTTACTTAGTCCTGTATTAGTGTCCACATGTCACATTGTCTTTGCAAGGTAAAAAGGACTTATTTTAAAGTCAGTTTATGTAGAACTCTGATCCAGTAGTAACTTGTGGTATTTTAACTAAAAATTCCCTTCAGTTACAGGCAATGATGAATGCATTGGTAACTAACGCAGGAATATGGTATTGCTATAATTTTAGATGAAACTGATTATCTTATTGAAATCTTATTTTAAAATCACATCAGTTATGTACTATAAAGAATATGTTTTTACAAGTTCTGAAATGAGAGTATTTTTAAAGAAAAGCTACATTTCTGGAGAAATATTTGAGAATATGCTCAATCTTATTTCAGTCTGGACCTAAATAGGATTATTAATATTAAAAAATTATAAGTAATATATATTCCAATTTGAAAATTATATGATGATAAATGTTCTATAGTATACAGTGCAATCCAGTTTCATAACCTAAACTGAATGTGTGAAAAAGGTGGATTCTTAAATACCCACATGTACATATGATGCTCATAAAATTTTAGATATCAGTGAAAATTTAAGCTCAGAATAACCGTTCAATATTATTTATATAATATTCAAATAGCAGGTAAATATATTAGAAAAACATAAAATGCTAAATGTTAAATGGGACCCATTTATATCATTTTGTATAGTAAAATTATTCAAAAAAAGTAATTGATTCACTATCATTTTTAAAAATTTTATTTTTAATTGACAAATAAAAATCACACATATTTATGGGGTACATAGAAATATATAATATATAGTGATAAGATCAACATAATTAGCACACCAGAATCTCAAACATTTATTATTTCTTCTTGTTGGAAACATTCAATATCTTTCTTCTAGCTATTTGAAACTACATAACATATTATTGTTAACTACAGTCATGCTACAGTGCTATGGAACACTAGAGTTTATTCCTCCTACATAGTCATAATTTTGTGTCTTTTAACAAATCTCTCCTTACACCAAAATGATTGAAAATGTGTGAACTAATCACAAACTGGGTAGTGAAAAATAGATTTATCAAATTGCAACCGTTATTTCCACAGTAATGCCAAGATCACTATCAATTGGGGGGAGCAGTTTTTCATTATCATCAGAGCAATATTTTGAACTTAAAAATTTTTTGTACTCCAAAGATCATGGTCAACTACTTAAGCTACAAAGTTCTCGTTTTCTTTGTTCACAGCTTAACCATTTTTTAAATGTGTGGTACCTCAAATGTTTTCATATTTCACAAATGACCTACATAAAAAGAAAGTATTCAGAGAATATATCATTCTGTGGTTTCAAATGTTACGTTTATGTAAACCACAACTTTATGCAATTGCATCTCTATTATTCAAGTAAATTTGAGTTCAACATACTACAAAAGATTTCAGAAACTATTCCCAGATGAATTCAAAGTTTAGGTATCAATAATAAGTGAGCCAAATATATATGTCTGAAAATACTGCGCTAAATTCTTCTTCAAATTTAGCAACTGATGATTGGTTTCTTTCTACTCTTCTGATCTAATAGGCTAAAGCTGGTACATTTTAAGCCAGTTGTCTGTGCCTAATTAGGAGCAGGATGGCTTCTAATGTCATTTTCCTAATATTGCATGCTTCCAGAATCCTTTACATTTAGAGCTATGTGGCATCTAAAATGGTAACTTGTACCAATTTCTCTCTGTATTATGACCATGTATTCAAAATATAAAATTCAAGTTAATTCTGACAAGTTAAGTAGGATTTAATATTGTATTAAAGAAAACCAATATTAACTATAGTTTGTAGATTTTTATAAGCATATCAGAAACAATATTCTGATCAATTGTATACTCTTGTTACCAGAGAACTAATTTCTAAATCTCACAGTCATTTTACTTATTTGTTCTTGATGTGTACACATCTATGTGTCTATTTTTATACAGAGAACATTTATAGTATGCGCAATATATATAGGATATTTTATGCTTTGTTTATATTGATTGTCATTGTTTACTGATTTAAAATCTTAGTCTTGCTATTTTGAAGAAAATTAAGCTTTTAACCCTTTAATTCTGGATTCAAGCAGTCCCAGAATACATCATTATCAAGTCAACAATCATTCAATAGAATTTTGGATGCTGCATGTAAGTTAATGAAACTTCATAGTATAGTGAGGTTTCCAGGAAAAAATACCTAGGATTCTCCTAGGTTTTGATGTCCTTTCACCGGGTTTGCTTAATCTCCAACCTAATCGTGCTCGGAATGTCTTTCATTGGTCAAGTACTTTTCCAAGTTCTTGATATGTATAAATCTAATACAGTCCTCATCACTAACCTATAAGGTAAAAGAATATCAATATCTCCTTCCAGTAGATGAAGATATTGAACTGCCAAAACATTAAGGAAGGTGATGAATGTCACGAGGGTGTGGCAGAAAGGAGATGTGAACTTGCACCCCTTAGTTCACAGACTAAAATCAAGCTTCTCTGTTGGTTTGGGTTAGCTTCCTCGCTTTTCTTTCTCTTCCCAACCCACTTCTGCTGCTTCCTCGTACCTAACTAGTGACTCATTGATCTTTGAGACCCAATTTAAATGGCATCTGTTAAGATTTTCTTCCCTGGCCATCAAGATTGTGTCACTGTCTCCTCAGCCATGTACTTTCATCACTTCTTAAATAGTTCCACTGCTATACAGATGACCTACCACTGCATGGATTTGCTTAAATATTTTCCTCCAAAGAGATTATACTTTCCCTGGAGGCAAAATTGTGTGATCTTTTAGAGTAAAAATTCTCTGTATAACTGCAAACTCTAGCATAGCCTGAGAATTTATATACGTGTGGAGGCAGATTTATAACAGTATAAAACTGGCTGGGTACTATGATAAGTTCATGGGAACTCTGGTAAACCAGAGAGCACATTCATGGTCTGAAGAAATTCCAGTTTAATTTTTAATAAACTCTATGGCCCAAATATGTCCCACCATTTTTGTCTTGTAATCTAACATAATCTCTGGCAGGGGTTACTGAATAAATGTTTGCTAAACTCATGAAAGAGGGACATCGTATTTTAGTTTTACCAATAAAAAGAATAAAATGAAAGGGGTAAACTTTTAACCATATGTAATGGGCTGAATTGTGTTCCTCCCCCCATAATTTATATGTTGAAATTGTAACCCTCAGAACCTCAGGATATGATCATGTTTGGAGATAAGATCTATAAAGAGATAATTAAAAGAAAATAAATTATTACTGTGAGCTCTAATTCAGTATTACTGAAGTCCTTATAGAAGAGAAAATTTTACAGCCACTTACAAGCCAAAAAGAGAGGACCAACGCACATTGTTCACTCAGTACTCTCAGAAGGAACAGTCCTGCTGAAACCTATATCTTAGACTTCTAGTCTGTGAGAAAATTATTTCTGTGTGTTTAAACCACCCAGGCCGTGGTGTTTTGTTACGGCAGCTCTAGTAAAGAATATACCATATAATGACATTTATGCAAAATGTAAATGTTTAATATTCAAATAAAGGTTATGTTTACAAGCAATTGGCTAATTGGTTATCAGTTAATTGGTTGGTGTATTATACTGTTCTCTGAAATGACTGGTGAGGAAAAAGAATTTAACATATTATAATCAGAACAATCCAGGGAAGTTGACTATTTTTCTTTATCTGATTCTCCCTGTAAGCGTTGAAAAAAATAAGTAAAGTGTGACCTGGTTTCAAGAAAATACATAAAATAAATCAAAGAAGCTGATGTAACCTTTAGGTTAAGTATTAATGAAATGGTTAAGTAGGAAACCTTGAACTTCTACCAAGGTAGGCTGCTTAGCAGCGCTACACAGGAAGGGTTGAGTTTCTTCTGTAAAACAAGAGGTACTTGCTCAGATCTAATGGTGAAATTATGCTTCCAAATAAGAACTGAATTTAGAAGTTGTTTTCTGTTATTAAATCTTGGTGAAAAATAGCAGGGCTACTGCACAAAGAAAGATATTAATAATAAATTGCAGAGCATGTTGGACAAAGTTAATGTTTTCTTACAAATTCATTGTTAAAAACAGAGTACTTAGGCCAGTTGCGGTGGTTCAAACCTGTAACCTCAGCACTTTGGGAGGCAGAGACGAGAAGATTGCCTGAGATCAGGGGTTCAAGACCAGCCTGGGCAATTTGACAGGACGTCGTCTCGTCTCTACAATAAATCAAAAAATTAGCTGGCTTGCACCTGTAATTCCAGCTACTTGGAAGACTGAGGTGGAAGGATCGCCTGAGTCCAACATGTTGAGACTGCGGTGGCCCTGAGCGTGCCACTGCACTCCAACCTGGGCAACAGAGTGAGACTCAGATTCAAAAAGAAGTACTTAAAGCAATTTTTTAAAAGAATAAATGATGTCAAAAATATTGCAAATGAAAGCAAGGGTTCTGTTTTGGAATAAAAACAATGTGTCAGAGTCAGTAGACATGGAACAACGAAGAACTCAAAGTAACGTGTTTTTGAAACCAGGGCTTCTTAAGAAGAGAAACATGGCTCAAATAGAGTAAGGTCTCTTAGTGTAGTTTGCATTTCTGTACTTGGATTGAAGAATTGGACATTTAAACTAATGCTAATGCAATGAAGATTTGGACATTCATACTAATATCTCACTTTATATCAACTATGAGCTAAGGTACATTTCTCACTTCCTATTGTAAAATCAATCTCCATATTGCCTTTTCCATAGTCTTGAGAAACAGTCAAACTTACTCCTTTGGAAATTTTTATTAACTTCCTAAGTAGATTAGAATACCTTTAACTACAGGTATTATACTCCAGGCACCGGAGTATACTGGTCTAGGTAGAAATCATAAAAGAAGCGCTTGTTACAGATATAGTCAGTTCATTCACAAGTGTTTTTTGAGAGCCTAGTATGAACCAGAAGCTGTTCAAGACTGGGGATAGAGCCAGTGAAAATAAAACATACAGCAATATCCCAAGTTTCATGGAACCTACTTTCAGGGAGGAAAAAGAGAGCAGGTAATGAAAATTGAAGAAGGATTGAGGGATACAGTGGTCAAGGCTCACCACTCTGATACATTTTTATGGGCCGAGGTCTGAATGATGTGAAAAAGGAAACAATTTATCAAGACAGAAAAGATTAACTACAGGAGAAGCAAGTTTGGGGAAGGAATATCAAGGCATTTTGAATATTTTAATTATGAATGCCTTTGAGACAAACAAGTGAAGACAGCAATAAGCACTTGTTATCATTAGTCTGGAATTCAGGCGCAGCGTGAAATCAAAGACATAGTATAAAGATTATCAATACACAGGTAGTGACATTGACTAGGAAGTGATTGCAAAGACAATAGAAGAATTTGAAGAATGATTTCTGAAATTTTTATTTATTAGAAATCAAAAATATTGGGGGGATCTAGCAAAGAGCTTTGGAAGTGATGGCCAGTAAAGCAAGAGAACTATGAAAATAGTGAGCCAACATTAAGTGAAGGTGTTTCTAGAAGGAGAAAAGTCAAGGGTAAGTTTTGTCAAATGCTTCTACAAGATATGGAGGATGACGGGTGATGACTGAGACACTGCAGCTGATAACATGGATGACATTGTTGTGCCCACCATAGAATGAAATCTTAGCTGGCTTATTCTTATATAGATGTGCTTCATCTGTTTGTTTCTTCAGTAATATTTTAGTGAAAAAGTATTATGTGTAGGTACTAAAGAGGAAACTATAAACAAGACTGAATCTATTTATTTTTATAATGCACATCATCAAATCACAAAATGAATAGAAAGAAAAAGTTACCTATTAGATAGCTTTCTTTTTTATTGCTGAGGTAAAGCGATTTGTTTTATATTGTCCACTAAATTCCTACATTTCATCAGATTGTTTTTGTTTGGTATATACTAAATATAGAATTTAAAATACATGTAAAATTGTCAAAGACAAATAAGTTGAGGTGGTAAAAGATTTTTAGTGCAAATTGAAAAACTCAAGTGCCAAAAGTCAAGAGAATTTCTATATTTCATTTCTCAACCCTAATCTAATCTTTTAAGTGTTGCTACAAAGCTTGCTCACGCCAATTATCTCAGATCAATGAAATAATGACAAGGCTATTGCTTTACACACACATGTATACACAAACACAGTTTTATGCATGATATACATTAACAAATATTTACCAATTCTTTTCAAACAAGGGGACATTTTTAGAAACATGCTGATATGTATCAGCTCAAATGTAGCATTCAATTTAAATTAACTACATATTTTTATATTTATTATATTTGCAATTATGCAGGTTACTTTATCAGGATTTTTCTGTGTGTCTTACTCAAAGCAATTATTACATTATAAATATAGCTATCATAAATAGATATATTTCTATATATTAAATAAGTATATATATTTTTACCTTTTGAAAGCACAATTTTGATGAACATGATAAAAAACTTTTCTATAGTAATTCATCAAAGGTAGGACTTACACATGAGAATATTAGTGAAGGTAAATATTAAGATCTATAGTACCCGTAGAGAGTAAGTTCACCAAATAAAGTGGAACTCTAACCTGTACACTATTGTTAAGTTCAATCCACTTCTTTGATTAAAATAAACCTAAAAACATAATTTTATGGACACAGAAAAATAAACAAAAGCAACACTCATTTTGTATGGCATAACTCAGAGCAATGTAAAATGGCACAGAGAAAATTAAAGATTATAAACATTACTCAGGCAACAAAAGATTCAACAAACTCAATAAACAGGTGCATCATGTATCATTTCCTTGGGTTAACACGTCTTTGAAATGCTATACTTCTACACAATGGAATTTCCTACAGAATTCCCAACCCACGACATGTTTTTCTATTGTCATTTACCTAAACACTGCATGTACCCTGGAATCAGTACTGCTAGGCTGAATAAAACTGTCAAAAGCACCAGCTGGCTGTATTCAAAATGGCATTTGTCCAGGTCTCAAATGTCTTATTTATATACAATGGAATTCTGCCAGGTGTTTAATATTTAGAGCTAATAAATGTAATTGGCAGTTCAACACAAGCACAACTAACAAACATCAGAAAATACTTCTCAATGTGAAGTTTGACTTGTTCTCATTTCACAGAATTACATTTATGACCATGGGAAGTGGGTTTAAGCAGTTTTGCCCTTGAAATTTTGAAACAGCACTTTTTTAAAGAAGAAAATGTAAACTAAGCAGTAGGTGACCACTTGATCTACAGTTTATTAAACCAGGGGCATGTACCAATAGGTAAAACTTACATCATTAGAAGGATAAACAGAGGAATTTAGACAGGTCCCTGTGCCTCCCAGACAACATGAAGGGTATTGGGCCCTGAGGAGGTCACAACACAATGTCCCATGGTAATGCAGTGAGGTTGTACCAAAAGGAACTATGCAAATAGTAAATGGAGCCACTGTCTAACCAGGATTGCAATATTGTGATTTAGTCTTCACTCTCAAAAATATCTAAAAACAAACAGTAGGTGTACCCAGTAGAAAGAAAGAAAGAGAGAGAGAGGAAGAAAGGGAGGGAGGGAGGGTATGTGGGAGAGAGGAGAAGAGGAAGAAGGGAAGGAAAAAGAAAGAAAAAGATGGTGAAAGAAATAAATAAAGAGAAAGGAAGAGAAGAAGGAAAGAAAGAGAGAAGACAAGACTTTCTTGCAAGCAAAATAGGTAATATTTTAATATGCTTTACATTTGCGTGCTAAACAACAAGGTGATCTTCCTCTCAAAATACCACTTTTCAAAAGACAATGGATATTGTGCTACTGAGCTATTATTTCCTCCAAATTAGGCTGCTTGTTTCCTGAAAATGACCACGTCTCTTTGTGTGGTAGAATATTAAGCCTAAACTATCATTTGTGTAAGTGTGAACATGTGAACCGAGGATGCTCAGTGAAAGGGTAGAAGGGTAGGGTTGCGTGGAGGTTGTGAAGATGCACCAAAAAATGCAAAATGAGAGGGCAGAACTAAAGACACAAAACCGGCTCTTCAAATCCTGCCTACGTCAAACGTTTGCCAAGTTTTTGCCTCAGAGAACATGCAAAAGAGGTTGTCCTTTAGCTAAAGCAAAAAAGGCAAGAGGCCTGGGGGCAGGGGAAGAGAACCGAACAATTAAGAGAACTGGGTTTTAATTCTGGTTTTCACAATTTCTGTTGATATTTGTTAAACGACTTAATTATCCTGAAGCTTATTTTCTCAGCTGCTAAATATATATCAAATATATTTTCTTTCTACATAATCAGCCAGTTAAATGCCTAATTCAGTCACAACAGGTGTTGTATTCCCACCAGACAAACCAATTTGTACCCAGGGGATGGCAAGGTCACCAACCTTTTTTTTTTTAATTTCCAAAGTCTAAAAAGATGTTTGATACATTGAAATAGAAAAAAATAACTTTTTTTTTCAGAGAAAATGCTAGAACTTTGCTAAACTTTCTTACAGTTATATATCTGATGCTGTCTTGACTTTGAACGGTATATCCAGGAAGCACCATAATACTTTTAGATTTAGTTTCCTCGCCACACTTTGAACATAGATGCCCACCCATCGACTGAAACATGCAGAAAAAGTACAAAACTCATACCAGAAGAATAATTCAGAAGTAAGGAGGAAAAGCGCCCAAGAAGAAGCTGGCTTTCTTATTTTAAACAAAGAAATTAAAAACACATTTTTTCTAAATTTGAGATACCAATCTTCCTGTTGGCAGTGGACACAAGATTTGAGAGCACTTAGATGGTTTTATTCTGGGAACGGCAGTTTCCAGCTTCACATTCTAATATCATTGCTGTTGTCCTTTTTCCTAAGCCTCCCATCTTTTCACCTGACCCCCACCCCCCATCATAATCTTGCTACAAAACATTCACCCTTACTAGAATCTGGAAAGAAAACCATACAACTACTCCATTTCAAGAGTCTTGATTCATTTTGTTGTAGCAATCACCAGGGTTACTGGGAATTCTGGCATGAAAAACTTTGAGTGCTCTGAGTACAGTATCTTTCATTGATTTTTAAAGAGCTTTTCAACATGTGTTTACATTTTGGATTATACTCCTGAAAAACATAAGAGTTTGCTTGTTTCAGTGTTTGCTTATTTTAAAAGTTCTTCACTGACTGCTACTTTGTAATTTCTGCATATGATTATTGAAAGTAGAATTACTTATGGCATATCTAAACTAAATTCAAAACAACCGGAATGTAATTAGATTAATGCCAATGTAAACCACCAACCCAATGAATGGAGGTCTTTTAAGCACAAATAGATTACGATGATTTTGATGCCAAGAAATCTCTGTGGGCTGGAACCTACTAAGATACCATTGCAGTGTAGGGACCTCCATTTTGGTGAACTCACTCAAACAAATCAACCAGCTACTCAGCCTCTTCTCCACACATATCTGCATGTTCCCTGCATGAATACAACATGAAATTTCCCATGGGGAATGGTTTCTTTCTATTTGTATCTCAGAATAAACTGAGCAGAAAGAGCGTCACCCTCTGCCCATGATCTCGGTAACTACTTGGTTCCTGAAACATTTGTAAAATACCAATATCCTAAAAATTCCAAATACCAAATGAACATACTTAAAGGAAAAGGTCAAAACTCTAGATCAAAACACATAATACTGTTTATAAAAATTATACCTTAAAATGGTCTTGTATTTATAGGATAGTTGATCACTTAACTTTCAATGATTCTATTTAATCCAGAGTCTATAGACTTTTACAATTATGAATAAATTCAAGCCTAGAGATTTACAGAGGAACTTCAGATAAGACATCAGTATAAAATCTGTAGCTATTTCCCAGTTTTTACAAAATTACAGCTACTTCTTGACTCATTTAAAACAAATGTATAAGGAGTTGCAAAATTTAAGATTTCTGCATATAAAGTTAAAACTATTTGAAAAGAAATCATCACATTAACAGAAAAGGTCTAGAATGCATCTGATTTATGTAAACACATTTTTTAGTTTAATTATTGGCAAAGTAGATTAAATCACCATAGAAGAAAGCTTGGGTAGAGAGAGAGAGAGAGAGAGAGAGCGAAAGAGAGAGAGAGAGAGAGAGAGAGAGAGAGAGAGTGTGTGTGTGTGTGTGTATGTGTGTGTGTGTGTGTGTGTGTGTGTATGTGTATGTGTGTGTGTGCACGCATGTATGTGTTAGGCAGTCTTTCAAAAATTTAGGCAATAATCAAGTAAGGACCTAAATGACTGAGAGGAAAGAGAGGCTCAAGATGATTGAAAATAGTAAAATATTAAGGTTCTGTGGGCTCACCATACCCTATAATCAGGACAATGCTGACATATCTTCGAGTATTTTGTGGTGTGATATAGCAAGAGAAGATCTGATTGCAGCCATGAGAAAAGCCCCAAATCTTCCAGATCCCACCAAAGAAGGATCCAGGGCTTTGCAACATCGAATATCCACATTTCAGGGAATTTATGAGTCATGTGGTGCAGGGGGCCTATATTAATAATTCTATTCATTTTTCTGTGGTCCAATTTTTAACTTATATTTAAATTTAATTTTGTGTACAATACATTTAGAGGTACATGTATAAATGTAATAATTAAATTAAAGCTGTAGATATCTATAATATATATAATGGGACTTAATAATTAATTACCAGGGTACATAATCGAAAAGCATGAATGCTTTTAAATTATATTGGGAGTTGAACTTCAAACATTACCTTTCTTAATCTTCATTAAAGTCATGCTTGTAATCGGTTTTCCTTTCAGGTTCAAATGTCTAATATTCTGACAAGTTTCAGTGCCTGATTTGTGTAGTCCAGTTGAAAGAACAAGTTATTTATGGTAGATAATTTTCATTCAAAACATTAAAGAAACAAAGTCATATACATCGTGTAATTCTAGAAAATAGTAACGCAGAGATTTTTTTTATATTACATAAAGCTAATTTTGGTCTTTCTAAGAGTCCCTTAGGAAAGAGAGTGGAGATATTGTACTTTCCCGACATAGTTACAGACATAGAAAGACATGCTGTGTTTGTGTTGGTTAAATCTCAACTTTTTCATACATAGACTATTTCCAGGTATAGCAAAAGAATAGCACACACAATTATATGTACCATACAAGCTTTATACCTATAGCTAGAAAAAAAAAGACTATTTTAATTTAAGCCATATTTTCTCTGTTCAAATTTTGGATATGGATTGACCTTTCCTCTTATTATTCAAAAGACTTCAACATTTTCCTCTCCATAGCATAATGTAAAATACACCTTTTGAAAACTATCTACTGAAATGAGTAGAAAGCTGTGTGAACTATATGGAGAATCCACTGAACACCTATTCAGACTATGAGATTTCCAGCACGTAACTATCAATGCATTCCTACCTCTTCTTTTTAAAGGACACTCTGATGTATTTAAACTTCAGTGACTGGGCTCTTCTCCACGATGAATAGCCATATTTTCTGTACTGCACATTCTACACCACTAGCAATTATACATTCCTGGACTGATCTTTTACAGATGTCAAGGAAATCTGATGAAAGAATGCACTCAGCATGGAGGCATGGTTGGAACCGTAAAGTGGCACCACTGGCCATGGCGTGCCCTTGTTATAGGAAAAAAGCGTAGTACAAGACCCATATTTATTGTTCAATGAAAGGAAAAAAAAACTGATTAAAGTCATGGGGAAGGAAATGGGAGGAAAAAAGAGAAGAATTAAGGAGAACTTATGATAGTGTGGTCAGCAAATAAGAGGAAAGCTCTACTGAAAAACAGCTTAAAGATAAGTAAGGATAAAAATAATAATCAAGTGTCAAATGGTCTCCAAAGTGCTCGCCGCTGCCGAAGTAGTTTACATGAAGTATTTCATCAATCTTCACAGCAACCCTTAAAGAAAATACTAGCATTCTGCCAAGGAATAATGATTTCAAGAATTGAAAACCATTTCTTACTTTGAAGACTGACTCAATTACCATCCTTTACAGGGCAGGTTTTCAAGCATGCAATCAGTGAACCTAGGTTTTCTGCTTAGAAGAGTTAATTTTCTGCCACCATCTTAAAATTGTGCATACTTTTTTGCAAAGGTGTTTTCATTATTCTCTGTGCCCCTCAGGTAGCATAACTGGTATTGATACCTTGTAACACTGGAGGACAACATTAAAGGCATATTTATTGATTGTTGACTGCACCAAACATATAGAAACTCAAATTTATGACACCACAGTATTATATATGTTAACATCTCTTTCCACTACTATTTCTGTTACATTGTCTTTTTATTTACTTTTCTGTTTATTTGGCTTCCTCATCTTCAGAGGTTGTCTGTACCAGCAGATCTATTTGAATATCTACCTATCTTCTCAAATCTTTTAATCAGTGTACAAAACTTAACTATATGACATAGTGTACAACAGATACATTTTGCTGAAAGAAAAATGTTCTTCAGTAGAAATAGAAAGAATCAATAGAAATAGAATCTATGTCATTATTCATTTATTTGTACTTTTTTGTCATATGGCCTCAACTAGATGGTAAACTCCTCAGGGAGTATGTATTCTTCAATGTACTTATTTTGAGGGTCCTCCCCAAAACAGGCATTATCTTTTATAAGGTAGGCACCTTGCAGTACTCTCGGAATTTGTTCCTCTGGATCAAACAGTCAACCAAAATTTTTATCTGGAAGTTTTGAGAAGTTTGCATCATGACTTGGTAAAAGAAACATTCCTATTTGTGACAAACAGGTGACTGATTCTTCCATGACTACCCTCCTGACCACACAGCGCTGAGTGTTCAGCAATTTTTGATCAAAAACTGCACGGCCCCGGTGCCCCACCCTTCCTAGTCACCTGATCTGTCCCCAAGCAACGTTTTTGTTTCCCTGGATGAAAAAAGTCCTCAAAAGGAAACATTTCGCCCATGTGGGAGAAGCGGAACAAAAGATGGCAGAAGCATTAAAAAAGCATCAAAATGGATGAGTTGAAAATCTGTTTTGAGCAGTGTAAAAAACATCTTTATGGGTGTAGTGCATCAAACAGAGTGTACTTTGAAGGTGACTGATGTTTAAACATGTAAGAATAAATGCACAATTTTTTAATAAACGAATTCTGGGTTTTTTGGGTCACCCTTATAATTTTGAGAATAAGGTAGCTACTCAACAAAAACATGTAAATACCTTGAAATCATAAAAAGAATAAACTTCAATGTATTAGAAACAGGAAGGGAGTCATTTAAATAATACATCTAGGAGACTATTTCAAGTCTGTCAAACACAAGTTCCTTAATTACCTTGTGGGTGCTTGTATTTAGATAAAAAGAAGCATTTTCAAAGCTATGAAAGCAAATTTTAATTACTGTGTGTTAAGGAGTATGGAAAATATCCTGCTTGAAGTGGTTTATCATCCACTTGGTTTGTCAACATCTTGGCCAAAAGGCTGTGACCCAATCTGTCTTTTTTTTCCCCCCAACTCTGGAAATTATTTTACCTCCTATGTACGTAAGTCCTAACAAATTACACAAACTGAGCTTGCTGGAGTACTTCCATATGCATTTCACTTACAAAAAATGTTTTTCTTTCATGTAAAGTACAGGTTTGCCACCTCAGAGTTTCATAGAAATAAGCCTATTTTTTTTTCCTTAAAAAGTAACGACAGAGAAAAATAAATGACAAAGCTGAAGTAGAGGAATCTTGGAAACAGTCCAATTGTTTTATCAGCTGCACCACAAGGCAAGCAAACCTTAACCTTGCTTGGCCTTATATGCTACTAAACTCTCTTATATGCTACTAAACTTTATACTCTGCATTTTGCATATATGAGAAAACTCTCAGATTAATATGCCGATTACTGTAAAATAATCATAATGTCAAAACAGCAATTGACCCAAAGCATCATAAAGCTGTGGTATTCTAACCAGCGCTCCTGTCGCATGCCAGTCAGTACAGACACACACCATAAATTTAAGAGAACCGTCTCATCTTTCTCTTTGGGGAATTGAATGTACACAGACTTGAACATCAAGAGAAACTAACTTCTGATTCTGTTTAGGGTATAGTGGAAAACTTATAGAAGAAAAAAATAATCAGGATTTGGAACCGTAGAAAAGACAATGCCTAAACATTTCCACATTCAAGCCTGGTCTAAGTTATCTCAGATATAGAGAAGGTAAAAAGGCAGACTTTC
Organism: Carlito syrichta; assembly: GCF_000164805.1. Lineage (NCBI taxonomy): Eukaryota > Metazoa > Chordata > Mammalia > Primates > Tarsiidae > Carlito > Carlito syrichta. The sequence continues at coordinate 289,610 of NW_007233412.1, read as the reverse complement.
ATGCAAATACATTGTTTTAACATAGAGCTGTTTTGACATATTATAACTGGTACTACACATTCGTGGACTTTTAGGAAAGAAATGCATTCTGTTCTAGGAAAACATGGAAACAGAAAGAACAGGTTTCTCAACATCCTCCACTTCAGATTACGTTGTTTTACTGTAATTTTTCCATTCTTTGATAAGAGAACTTGATATGAGTACACAAACTACACTTCAGCTGTATCTCTGCATATTCAAACATTTAAATTACTTAGCCTCCAAGTCTCAGGGTATTAAGAAAAAAAACTGCTCTCAGTGAGATACTGATTTCATGCTGTGACAAGCTCAAAAATGAAAGCAACGACACACATGAGAGGGGTTTTCACCAAACCGCAGCACTAAGCACAAATGAAACCCTGCTGGGAACATGTATCTACAAGAGTGAGTATGTTTGACTTGGTAACACACATTTGTGACTTTATGTGTTAATAGGAAAAAGGAAAAAAGGAGCTAGACAAGGATTTCATTGTCCACATTTTTTGAAGATCTTTTTTTAATAGAGTTTAAAAATATTGGCCACGTTTGAACATAACATTTAGCATTGACTCAAAGGCTGTCTTCACGACAGTTAGCCACACAGTTCCCTGCTCTGCCCCGTCAGTGACCTCAACCCAAACAAAAAAGATGAGAGAAGATTCGAACTTTGTACTTTTACATCGCCCTTGGACTAGTCTAGACTAAAGATCATAAAGAGACTCACTATGGATCGCATGGTTTCTTTCTTATTAGATGATGGAGTAAGTTCCTATCTGTCATATCAGAAATAAAGTTAAAAAAAAAAATTGGTGGTAACTCACTCTCAAAATTCCCCTCCTGTTTCTTTAATTAGACTTATTTAAAACTCCTTTTTTGATAGCCCTATCTACACTCCACTCCCATATGACTGTTGAGGAAGGGATCAGATATATTAGAGCTCATTATTACAGTAGAAAAAACACTAGAAACAGACATATTAGTTAATCTTCCAAATCAATTTCATTTCAAATATCATTTCACAATGTTTGACTCTGTGGCAAAACAAGAAAATGCGCATGAAAAAATTCAACATTGTCAGAAACACAAATACCACTTCTAAAATGGTTTGTTAGGCTTGAAGAAATTATTTTTTGCAAGCTAAAAAAATGGAAAAAATGCTTTTGTAATAAAGAATAAGTGACATGCTATTTTGCACTCCTTGCTTTTAGAAAAACATCATACATTAATAATACATTACAAATCTAGTTTTTAGACCACAGATATTTATTGACTTTGACTATCTTATTATGGTATACTAGATCATGGCTAAAAGTAATAAAATTATGGCTTTAAACATATAGAAAAAGTTAGTCTCAAGATTCAGATACTGCTAATAAGGGGCAATTAATATAAAACATTTTGTTTATATTTCCTTACTTTTCCATGAAAATCTAACATGAACTTTTTTTGTCTCAGCAAATAAAAAATTGAGCAATTTAAAGTATCTTAAAAGAGAATCCTTTAAAATGTGATAGAATTAAAAATATTAATACTTTAATTATTGTTATATCATTCATAATTAATAATAGTACAACAAAAAGTTTTATAATATATTTTTCAATACACCTAAAACATCGAATGCAAGATCTATTCTAATCCACAGGCTTCATAGATAATGTACCATCTACATTCCTAAATAATGGATTCAAAGCAGTCATTAGTGCCCACGGTCTACATTCAGAACAAGAATTTCTTGTAAAATAGTTGATGCATCTTTGCAATGACATATGACCCCATAGCCAGACTTTTATTTCTAATTGCTTCATTGATTATTATAAGTGTAATCATTAAATCCTCTAATAGTATTTTTTATACATTAACTTTCTGTCAAAATGGAAGTCAGACATATGAGTATTTAGAAGTTGTAATAACATAAAGCTGAATTGAAATTATCTGTGTATCTATCTGTCTATGTCTATTTATATTTATTGATTTCTCGATCATTTATCTATCTATTGGCTATATATGTCTCTTAATTATAAGCCCTCAAATATTGTTCTTTCCTAATTAACAGCGCTTTATGAATCCTAACGTTAGAGGAACTGCACCTTGAAGGAATTTTGTAGAACAATTGTATTCACAATTTTAAGACTATCCACCAAGAAGAAAAAATTTCAAAGTAAAATATAAAGTAAAAGCATAAAACCCCCCAAAAGGTAAAATTTCAATAGCAAAATCCAATATAAAAATATAATGTACAATAGATACAAATATAGTCCATTCTTTGGGATTTTCCTCCAATACTTCGGTTCATTGTGGGGGAAGTGTATTGTTTATTTATTATCTTTTGACATCATATTTTTGCTTTCTGCCTCAAGCTTTTTGAAATATTCTGGGTGTAGCAAGTAGATTAATCAATCAATCAATACCATTTACTTAAATAGCACAGTATTTAAATAAGAGAGAAGTAGAGCGAGTAAGGGAAAGAGGAATGGAAGAAGAAGAAATACAGCAGGCAACACATAACAGTGAATGCAAATATGAAACACATCCAGCGCTCTCAGGACCACCGTTAAAATTACCCAGAGGAAATATACAGGATGCTTTGATAAAACAGTGCCTTTAATTAGCAGGCATTAGTTTGAACTAACAACTTGAAGATTCACTAGTTTTTACATTTGCTGGCAGTTTGAGTAGCTTTTCAAAACTCTTTGGTAACAAACTGAATCTTAAGGCTAATTGATAATTTCAGAAATTCTGGAAAAAATGAAACCTGAAAGACAATGGAAGAAAACTAACTCTCCTCATCTGCAGTGTGCTGTCAGCCTCTGTCAGTCTTTGAAGTTGTTTACTGGAATCTCACCAATGGGAGATGCAGCATCACATCAGAAGAGAGAAGGCAGATGTATGAGAGAGAAATCTTTTTTCATTGTTCAATTCCAAATGTGGACAGGCAATCCAAGGCATCAGACTTGCAGTAGCTTCCAGAAGCTCCCAAGAGATTTTTAACACTCAGTTGTCAGTGCACACCAGGGCATGCACAACACCCAGACAAGTGTCTTTTGCAGATGTGATGTAAAAATTGTTGGCAGGTTGCTGACCAGCATTCTGTACATGCTTAGATGTAAAAGTGTCTGCTAAGATATGGAATCAGATATAAGAAAAACTACTCTTACAAAATTTAGGGAAATTCCAAGTGATTATGAGAAATGATAAGACACACACACACACACACACACACACACACACACACACACACACACACACAAAGAGCCCTTTATGCCATTCTACATAAAGGCAAATGTTTCCTTTTGTAAATTAGTCATTTATCAGTGTCTAGAAAAAATGTGTGTGTGTGTGTGTGTGTGTGTGTGTGTGTGTGTGTGTGTTTACATGTGTGTTGTTACATGGTGTTCTGTCTAAGAAAAATATCTGCATATCTTTATTTTAATTTCCATATAAAATTAAAATTATATATTCTGAAAGTCATTTTTAAAATTTTGTTTCTTTAACTCATTTTCCTAGAGTATATTCCAGATAAACTCCAAGTATCTTACACAATAAATGTCAAAAGATAAGTATTTTATTATGCATTTATTAATAAACTTATAGATAAGTACTTAGCTTACAGTAACTTAGATAAGTTACTTATCTATAGATAAATAATACGGTTTTTTCTTCTCTTTTTCTTTTCTATTTTTTTTTTTTTTTTTGCC